>NW_027494954.1:0-250502 GCF_021521415.1 Bidens hawaiensis
AAATTGCTGATCACCAGGTAAAAGTGGTGAAACTGAATAGAAAACTAGAGCAGTTCAGAAATTCCTCTGCTATTCTTGATCACCATGTTAGTGATCAAGGTTCCTCTGTTAAGAGAGAAGGAATTGGTTATCATGAGGTTCCACCATCTTATAATCACAATTACACTTTTAACCCTAGTGTTCAGAAATCTGTTGACTTTGAGGTTGCTCAGACAGTACCAGTTAAAGTAACTTGTAAAGAACCAAATGTTAGTGGAGGCGAAACAAGTTTGCCTGTTTCAAGTGTTATAATTTCTGATCCAAGTCCAGTCTTATCGGATTCGGATAAGTCATCCGATTCTGGTAAGTCGCAATTTCAACCTGTGAAGCAGAATACATGGCAGCATCCAATTGCTGCTCCCAGGTTCTTTGGATTCAACAACAGTTGCGCGACTATGGTCTGAATTTCTTACTTACTCCTATTTGCATTGATAACACAGCTGCTATCTCAGTAACTAACAATCCCGTGAAGCACAGTAAAACTAAACATATTGACATACGTCATCATTTTATACGGGATTGTGCTGAGAAGAAACTGATTGTGCTTGAAAAGGTGGATACGCTTGATAATTTCGCTGATCTTTATACTAAAGCGTTTGACAAAACAAGATTTCAAAACCTTATTGAGTTGAATGGGATGATCAATCCCGAGTAACCATGCTTTTTATGTTCGTTTAAAAAAAAAAAAAAAAAAAAACGTCACTATCGCTTAGAATTATGTCGGTTACCTCAGTTTGAAGGACATGTCTTAGGATATGTTTGGTCCTCATTTTCTACTTGTAGAATTTGAGGATAGCCATTAACCAGATGACTGAAAGTGACCGGGGCGGTTTATGATGAGTTTTCATTCTTTCGCTTAAAATTAGTCGATCATACTTAGTTAGAAGGACACATACTAGTATGTGGTCGGTCCAGCTGATCCATTGGATCTTCGGGATAGCCGTTTACCTGAAGACTTTGTTTTGGTCGGGGCGATTAATGTTAAAATTTTTAAAAGGGAAATGAAATTATTTTTCAAGTCAGCTACTTCGTAAGAAGTTCGTTTGCTATGTTTAACAGAAAATTGATCCAACCTTGGAAAATGATAAATATACTGATTCTGTGTGCTTAACTAGTGAAGTTATTAGGCTTAAAAGGCTTTAGGACAGTTATTGTATGTCATGGTAGCTTTTTATGGTGCGTAAAAGTAGATGTGATACAAACTAAATCTACTTGATTTTACGTGGAAACTCCCTACGAGTTTTGCATGTCTCCATATATATCTTTCCGAATGATAGACAGAAAAGCGATTACCCAGTCATACACGAGCCCGTACGTGTTCTGATTCCCGTAAAGATAGTGTGTGAAGAAACTGCAGTGATCCAGATTCGGGACTTGCAGTTGTTTACTACTCTGAAGTCTATGTAAATGTTTATCATAAAAAAAAAATTAAATTATGAGTTATGAAAACATTCTAGAGCTGAAAATGTCAAGACTTCTCAATCATGGAGTAAGAAAGAGAACGGGAAGCAGATGAAGAGTACTTACAAACTTAATCAGACACTATGGGTCGAGGTCAATTCGGGGTGACTTGGGGAAAGCCAAATATGCTTTGAGAATAGATAGGAGGCATTATAATCTCTGAGTTGTTGCCCACTTAAATTTTGAGGCATAATTGAACCTAACTCGTATCACAGAAACGATGAAAACCATCTTAAGTTATTTACCTGCTTACAACCTGTCTCTTTATGTCATAATACAGCTAAACACGGATCTATGTGACAGTCACGTAATTAGTATGATTCCTGTTTGGATCTTTTCTAAAACGTAGTAGTCCCTATCGAGACTGAAATTTGATCCCTTATACTTTAATTGTTAAAAGTTTTCTTTTTATGTAGTTGTATGCTTTTATAAATGGTTACTTGGACTTGATCGTGTCATTTAATTCTTAAATGGAAGTTTTAAAAGTTAATTGAAAAATGTTCAAATTATAAGGTCTGATTTTGTAAATATAGGCGAAATTGTTAAACAGGCGAACTTGTAAATAACTTCGCCTAGGCGAAGTTAACCGTAACTTCGGCTGTATAACATCGTCCCTATATAAGGATTTTCAAAGGTCAAACTGTTCATATTTTTCAAATTCAGCGAACTTGTCTACAAAACCCTAAGCGAACTTCTCGATAACTTCGCGAAGTTATCTGTCGATTCAT
This sequence comes from Bidens hawaiensis, assembly GCF_021521415.1. NCBI lineage: Eukaryota > Viridiplantae > Streptophyta > Magnoliopsida > Asterales > Asteraceae > Bidens > Bidens hawaiensis. Next base: position 2,229 of record NW_027494954.1, read on the forward strand.
CTTTGCTATCTTTCTTCGATTTCAAACAGATTTATAGGTTTGTTGGGTCATCATATCGTATAATCAATGTTCATTGATGTTAATCTGAGGTCGTTTCGACTTGTTTCGTGACCTTGGTCGATCGACCTTTATTACCGGATTGTCAAAACTTGTTTTTACGTGGTCATGAACAAAACGATTGTCCAGATACTCTTAATATCATGTGTTTTAGGATCCTCAATCGTCAAAATTGACCGAAACATCAGATTTTCCGACTTAGATTCTGCTTACTGTTGTCGTTTCAGATTCAGGCGAACTTAAGGTTTGGGCGAAGTTATCCGTAACTTCGCCTGAGGCGATGTTGTGTTGAGGCGAAGTTAACATTAACTTCGCCTGGACCTTTTTTAACTTATCATTTATCAGACGAACTTAAAGATGAAGCGAAGTTGTTCCCAACTTCGCCCCAACTTTAACTTCGCCTATACAGATTTTATCACAACTTCGCTCATGGTAACAAGCGAAGTTTTGTTATGCTTTAACGTTTATCTAACTTGATTCGTTTGTTGCAGATATAGCTGCAGTAGCAGGTGCTGGAGGTGCTGGAGGAGACGATGGAGATAATCAGAGACAATTCTTCCCGGGTCATAACATGTATATCACCTTAGACCCGGAAGCGAGCGGTATTGAGGATTACCGCGAGATAATCACATTCCTCATTCGCTCGAGGATATTCCACGCTATCACTACGACTCTGCCGATTTCCTTACCCAATATCGAGGATTCTGGCAGACTGTGGAATATGATTGCCGCGTTGAGCCCCCGGTTATGCGAGCAACCGTCAACAATCAAGAGGTTCAGTTCTCATCTGAACAAATACGGGTGGCTTTAAGGTTCGGTGAGGAGACTAGGGATGACCCTACAGAGTTTGTGGCTCCGTTCCGTGATGGAGCGTTTCTCCGAATGGGCTATTCTGGTCCATTAGGTGATACTCAGAGGAGGAAGGGTTTCCTACTCGATCAGTGGCGCTTCCTCATGCACGTAATGATTGTCTGCATGTCAGGGAGGAAGGCGGGCACTGACGGGATGGGTGCGACCATGCAGTCCGCAATGACTGCTCTGACTTATAACAAACGTTATAGCTTCAGTCAGATGGTCTTTTATGAGATCGATAGGCAGAGGAGAGCGATGGCTCGTGAGCGGTTCATTATGTATCCAAGATTCATTCAGATGATCTTGAATCAGGTTGCTCCCACGTTGCCTCAAAGACGTCCAATACGATACGTGGAGAGTGTGAGCAAACGGATCTTTGCTCAATGCCGGACTTCGAGTGCGAGAAGCAAGCCTGAGCTGCGTCCGAGGCATACTCCACTGTTTGGGTATTTAATCAACCCGGAGTATGTTCCTGCTACTGGGGATGAGTTCAGAGACCCTCAACCACGACAGGCAGGAGCAACTCGAGATGTACCTGCTGTGCCTGTTGTATCGGCTGAGGAGGAAGTGGACCTTGATGCAGAATTCGGAGGTCAAGGATTCTTCGATATGGATCGGGTGGATCCAGAGGAGAACGTTCAGATCCCAGTTGAACGTGTCTCGACTGTGCGTGTTACTAGAGCAGCTACGACGGTGGCTGACTCAGATCTTGATGATGTTATGGATGAGGCGAGAAGGATGTTGGTGACTCGAGAGAGGACGTTAGGGAAGAGAAAGAGGACAGTTGATGATAGTGAGTCAGAAGAAGAAGAAGATATTCACAAACTGATTAGACGTTCGAGACGGAAAGGACAGGTGCAGGTATGGGAGCTGGAGAGACTTCAAGAGTTGTACGTTTCGCTCCATCCGCATTGTCAGGTATGTCGATTGTTCCTACATCTGTACAGGTTACAAGTTTAAGCCCCGCGGATGTTCCCGTGGTGGCTACATCAGCTTTCGGCATCCCATCCATCACACTACAGATGACGACTCCAGAGATTGTATCGTTGCCGCCCTCCAACGCTTACTCCGTCGGAGGTTGTAGCACGATTTATTGAGTCTACAGTCGTTGCAACTGCAGGGTTGTCGGTCACGTTACCACCTGCGGTTACGTCCACAGCTGCTTCTGATGTCCCGGTTTCATTCGAAATCCCTGCTGAGTATACTCAAGACACATCTCACATGAGGTTTGATTTCGATGCAACCCTCTCAGACTCGGAGAGAATAGCTGCACTTGAGCGGGTCGTGGCAGAACAATCAAGGGTGAATCTTGTCCAGACCCAGGCTATTCAACGCCTAGTAGCAGAAAATCAGCTACAGTCGTCCCTCCTGGTTGAACATGGGAGAATTATAGATGCTATGAAGGAGTTCTTGGCATCTCAGGGGGAGACAGGCTGTAAAGGCGACGAGTTAAGGACAAAGAAGAGAAATGATAGAGACGATGATCCCAATGCATCGAAAGGTGCAGGTGGTGAGTTGCCAAGAACTAATCAAGCTCTTGGGACTTCCACAGCTCAGGGGGAGTCTGCAGGTGCGGCTGGCGGTTCTGGTGGTGATGAGGTGGTGATGGTTGATGATGAAGGAATGGGAGATGATGTGATTGATGCTTTGAAAGAATTAGATGATGATATGTTTAGTGATGATGTGTTGTTTGATGATGATGTGCTGCCAATTGAGGAGATTGAGAAGATTGGAGCTCAGATTGTGATTGAAGAAGATGTTGAAGAAGGTGAAATAGTAGAAGAGAATGTAGAGCATGACATTCCAGGTGTGGAGAAAGCAGATATGGGTAATGAGACAGTAATCGATGAGACTGAATGGGAAGAGCAGCCTAGGTGGAAGGAAGGCTATGCTCAGTGGTTCGTCAAAACGAAGAAACCAGCGGTCCCTACAATGTTTAAGAAGAGTTACAATATTAAAGGCTATGCTGAAGCGAAGAAAGGGATTATTTGCTGGATCTATGATGAGCAGTTGAAGCTCTTTGTGATTAAACGGTATGACGGCGTTCAGTATTTTAAAAGAATGTAAGGTCGTTGAATACACTGCCGGAATGTGAAGTGAAAGACTTAGCCAGATTGGGGTTAATCAATCGAAGTGATGATAATATAGCTAGAGTCATTGAGAAAATTGTATGGAGAGAGAGTATAAAAGAGAAGAAGTTTGAGCTGTTGAAACCGCAGAAGGGAAAACTTGTTGAAGACAAGGATAGAGGTTTAAGAGCTGATGGAAAACCTTGGATGGTCATGAAGTATATACCGATCCGGTGCCTTAAAGAAGTACCGATGAAGCTAATGCCCAAGGATGTGCTTAAATACCTAAAGTGGTGGTATGTGGATTGTGAGACAGCAGAGGCGGTGATGGAAGACGAGGATGAACAAGAGCTCCTAAAAGTTTACGATCCGATGCATTTGGTAAACTTATCGCAAGCTGATCTGAAGGTGCTTAATGAGAAGAAAATCTTTTATATTCCTGCTTGGAAGGATGAAGCGAGGAAGTATCAAAGAGTTGTGTCAGTTTGTGTTAGAGAAGGAGTGCATGCGTGAAGATACAAGATTGAAGATTACAAGACAAGTGCTTAAAGATCAAGATATGAAGCTACTGCCAAGGGGGAGTCTGTTGGTGCATAATGTCAGTAGTTCATAGTCTAGTGTCTGTAATCGAGTCTGTAATGTTTAATTATGTTTTGTATGTTTAAGCGAAGTTACTGACAAGTTCGCTTAACAGGCGAACTTGTTAGTCAAGCGAAGTTATGGACAACTTCGCCTGAACATGCCAGGCGAAGTTGTCGTGTATAAATAGTCCTAGGTTACGGCTTGGTTTGTAATCGTTGTTTAAGTTCGTGTCAGTTGTTCAAGTTCATTGTAACGTGAGGACGAGAGTCTGTAACAGTGATATTACATCATGTGTTTGAGTTATAATATATAACGTGTGTTCGTTTCGTGTGTTCGTGTGATTCATGTTCTATACTCGTAACGATCTACGCAGGGATTCCGCACCTGAGTCGATCGAGATATCTCGTGCGATCCGTCCAGGGAACCTACAGTTTCATCAGGGATAACTATATGGTGAGTATGGAACGAGTTTTCATATACTAAGTTTTTTTACAGCGATATGTGCGCGAAGTGAAGGTGTAACTCCATTAGTCCCTAATTTCACTCCATTTCTTATGTGTAGGTGTGTTGTGTAGGTGCGTATGTACATGTGTAGGTACGTATGTTTGTATGTGTGTAGGTACGTAGGTTTCAATGTGGCTCGCTACATTTGTATGTGTATAGGTATATTTGGATGTGTATTAAGACATAAATACAACCAACCTACATACATGTAGGTAACATCATAAGCAAGGGAGTGAAAAATTAGGGATTAATGGAGTTACATATTCAATTTGTAATATCACTTCTTGCAAGATCCATCCCCTATATATATATATGTATATATATGGGTGAGTTAACGTACAATAATGGCTTATCATACATTATGTACGCGACCTTACAGAGCGTTAGATTAAAAAACACGCGGTGGCAATTTCGTAAATAACCCAACAGTTTCACGATCAAAATTCGTCGATTACAAATCGACTCTGATCCAAATTCGGAACTCGTCTCTTAATCTAATCCAATTTCTAAACTCTAATCACAGCTTAAAGTATGAAATCTCTAAAGTCACAAACCAAATCAAAAGCGAACGGCGTTGAACATCAAGAAATCTTTAAAATTGATCAAAAATTGATGATTTAATCAATCGAATTGATGTGTAGAAGTATTTAGATTCATTAATAGATTATGGAATTGCAAAAATAATGCACTCAATCGAGCTCTGATTAGGGTTCAAAATATTATGTTTAAACGTTCTGAAAGAAAACTGAAGACCTATAAACGTTCTGATACGTTCAATGAAGTTCTGGTTGTTAAAAAAATGAACATATTTAAACGTTCTAATACTTTCAATGAAGTTCTGGGCGTTCAAATAAAAAATGAACATCTTTAAACGTTCTAAGAAGTTCTAGGTGTTCAAAAAAGTTTAGAAGTTCTGAACTTCTAAATTAACAAAAAAATTTAAACACCTGAAATTCTGAACTTCTAAACAGAACTTCTAAACTAACAAAAAAAATTAAACACCTGTATCATGAAATTGAACACAGAAATCGCTTCATATAATGTTGTAATCATCAAACAATTATCAATCGACCCGATCATATGAACAAAATATGGAACGTCTGCAACTGGTTTTTTATCAAATGACGTATTTCAATTCAAAATCAACTGAAGTGTGTGTTTGCAAATGACGCCGGTGACGATGGTTGAATCGATGCAACGGTTAATTAGGATGGAAATGATTTAAAATAATTTACAAATTTTCCACCGTGTGTTTTTTGAACTCTAGGGTTGAGGGCATCGCGTACGTAATGTACGATAAACAATTTTCGTATTTGATCCTTTACACACACACACACACACACACACACACACACACACACAAAGGACAAATACGGAAGGACAACAAAAATGAGAAGAGTGAGAAGGAATCCGGTCTATTGATCTTATATTTGAATGACTGAGATTAATTTAATAAATAAAAATTAATGGAAAGGGTATGAAGATAATAACCCACCTTTATTGACTTTCTCTCTCCACATGCAATGCACATGTCAATTCCCCATTATTTTTAAAATTTTCATAACTTTTTCATACGACATTATTTTTTTAAAAAAATTCACCATAATAATAAGCGTTTTTATCTTTAATATGAGTATCATATTGTTATTTAAAAATAAAAAAAATTAATGAGTTTTTTTAATTGTGTTTTTTTTTGTTGTTCATTATGTCTTGTAGTTGAGTTTTCATATGAATTGTATTATAGATTTTTCTTTTGTGTAATATGTTGTTTCCATTGTGTTTTACGTTTCAAGTCATTGCGCTATATTTATATTCACCATTGTGTTTTACGTTTTAGGTTATTGTGTTATACGTATTCACCATTGTGTCTTACATTTTAGGTCAATGTGTTACACGTATTCATCATTGTGTTTTACGATTCAAGTCATTGTGTTACATATATTCCCCATTATGTCTTACGTTTTAGGTCATTGTGTTGTACGTATTCACCGTTGTGTCTTACGTTTTAGGTCATTGTGTTATACGTATTCACCGTCGTGTCTTACGTTTTAGGTCATTGTGTCATACGTATTCACCATTGTGTTTTACGTTTCAAGTTATTGTGTAAGATGTATTAATCATTGTGTTTTATGTATTAGATAATTTTTTGTTATTTTATCATTATTTTTACATATTATTATTACACAACGGTGTTATTAGTATTTAAAAAAACATAATAAGGCGTTGAAGGACACAATGACGAAAAAACACAATGACGAAAAAAACACAATTATAAGCGAAAAGACACAATGTGTAACATCCCGTTTCTCGAATTTCGGTTAATAAATGAAAATACGAGTTATTATGAGTCAGGCTAGTGTTGGGTTAGATGGATATGGGTTATGGACTTGGGTTATGAAAGAAAGAGGAAAGGACCATGGGCATAAGCCCATGATCAATTATTATATAAACCTTAATTACCCATTTATTACTCATTTCACACATATTCCATACACCACATAAACACACACTTAAGCTCTCTCTCCCTAGTTTCTCTCTCTAGCCAAAATCACCAAGAAACCAAGCATCAACCCGAGGTAATGATAGTATGATGTTGTTTGAGCTTAAAACCATTGGATATAATCACGAAATGGCGAGCCGTCACCATTAAACCGTTTAAGTCACAAGATCCGGGTGGAATCGGGTATAAACCGAGCCTAATATGAGCTTAGGGATCGCCCTAGCTCAGATTTTGATCGAACGGGGCGAAAAACGGTGAAAAACGAGTTAAAACTCGTTTTTTCCGGCGAATCCGCGGTTTTCCGGTGGCGGCGCCGGAAAAGGTTATACAAGGTTAAGGATGTCAGAGAATGTTCTGACATTCTCTGACCTAACCCTAATTCGTTAACGGGAAGTTAACGAATTAGAGGTAATTCGTTAGAGGGGAAGTTAACGAATTTGAGGTAATTCATCAGATGTTTCGTTACAAGAAGCCTAATGAACTAGCCTTAGTTCGTATCCAGATTCGTTAAGAAAAAGATAACGAATTAGCCCCAATTAGTTATAGTCATTTGTTAAAGGATATAACGAAGTAGAAGGTTCAATTTGTTACAGAGGGGTCATTCTTTATAGGGTTCAACTCGTTATAAGGACCAGTTCGTTATGAGCCCAATTCGTTAAGAACCAAGTAACGAACCAGACCATGTTGAGATAACAAACCAGAATAACGAATCAGCTAACGAACTAGACCATGAAAGACAACGAATTAGTTAACGAATCAGGCTTATTTCGTTAGGGCAAATGAGTTAGCGAATTAGATAATAATTTAAAATTCTAATGGAAAATGTGATAAGACAGTTAATGGAAATAAAATTTTCCCACGCTGACCTGGCAGCTCGACCCTAGCCAGGGGCTCTGCCCCTCGGACCCTGCTAGAGGCAGCCGCCCCTAGACCCCGCTGCCAGGGGCGCTGCCCCCGGACCCCCGTTCGTTGAGGGTTATAATTAGACTAGAAACGCGAGATGAGTAGTGATTGTTGGTGCATGTTTTGTAACAGATGATCTTTCGTGTTTTGTTAGAATTGAGAGCAACGGTCAAAAGGGAGACTGTTGGTGCATTTTGTGACCGTCGCTATGCAATTCTGACCAGCGGAACGCCACAGGCGAAGTTAGCACAACTTCGCCAACGGCGAAGTTGTAACAACTTCTGCCTTAGGCGAAGTTATCACAACTTCGCCTTAGGCGAAGTTAGCACAACTTCGCCTACTGAAGCCCAGGCCCGAGAATGTTTGGTCTATATATTGTTGTGTCATGTTTAGTTTTAGATTAATCTAGAAATCAGTGTGTGTTTGAGCGGCTTGTTTATTGAGAGAGAGTAAGAGACTAGAGTCGTGTGAGACGACCCGAGGTAGAGCTCACCTCGGGTCAGTCGTGTTTTCTGTTTTTGTTACGGTATGTAACGTGATTATTTTATATATGAATCTGCAGATTTGTTTATCCCGTTCTAGTATTTGTTTGTGTATTTGATCGTGTACGTGTTTGTGTTATTCGTCTGTACACCATAAACGAGTCTAGGAGGATTCCGCACTCCTAGACCTCGTGCGGATCTCGTATCGATTGCCGACGCCCCGGGGGGACTTACATTAGTTTTGTCTACACAACATTAGATATATATACACTACATTAGTTATGACTATACAACATTTGAAAGCGTGCATACACTACATTAGTTTTGCCTACACTACGTTACTTATAACTACACAAAAATTGAAAGTGAGCCTAAATTACGTTAGTTTTTCCTACACTACGTATGATATGTATACATTACATTACTTATAGCTATACAACACTTGATAGTGTGCCTATGCTACATTAGTTTTTCCTATACTGCATTTGATATGTCTACACTACATTAGTTATGACTACACAACTATTGAAAGTAAGCCCCCATAATATTAGTTTTGCATTCACTACATTAATTATGACTACACAACATTTGAACGTGTATCTATACTCTATTACGTATATATCAACATTACATAAGATAAGACTACACTACATTAGTTGATTAAAAAATAAACTTCACATTTGAGATCAAATAAAAAAGTAATAGTTAACCATATTTTAGAATAACGTGGATTTTAAAAGTTTAATTTTTAAATGAAATAAATAATAATAATAATAATAATAATAATAATAATAATAGTTTGTAACTTATCATTTGTTAGTAACTTACCATTAATTAAATCATTAATGAGTATTAGTTACAATACAAACATTTTAAATTTTACTAACATACCCTTTTATTTAAATAATCATAAAATAAAAAGAAATAATATGATTGGTTATCATCTCTTCTCGCAATTCTCGCAATAATAAACACTTCTGAAATAAACCAAATCCTATATATATATATATGTATATATATATAATTGTTTTCGTTTCCCTTTCAACTTTATAATGTTAATATGAAATATTCTTTATAAATGCTTTATCAATCCCAAATCCGTTATAAACCCATTCTACTGTGTCTAGTGCATTTGTTCGATTAGATATTTATTTCTTTAATACCTTTTTAATTTGGATAAATTGTCGAGACTTCTCATGGAACTAAATAGTTCCCCTCAACAGTACCATCTTCTGTTTATTGTTTTCCTTTATTCATGTGAGTTTACATACACATTTTTCTATCTTTTATATTTGGGGGTAGCATGTATCTCTTATTCACATTTACTCATGTTTTTATTACCACATCTACTTAAAAAAACAATTCAATATATGTTTATGTGTATTATTGCATGCTCCATGATTATGCTCTATGTGCGTAAGTGTTATTTTATTGCTTGGTGGTTTGGCATCTCATCCTCCTCTATTCTCATCTATCCAGGGACGGACCTACCTCTTTACTAGGGGTAGCGGTAGTATAAAGAAATATTCTTTTGGGTAGGACCTCGTGTTTCACTACCCCTGAAAAAAATATAACATTACCCATATTTTTTTAAAGCTCAACCAATTTATAAGTTCAACCCAATTGAAGTCCAATCAAATTTTAAAGTCCAAAAAATTTAAATCCCATTAGCCATTTTCAAGAGTTATACTCGTTTGAAAATTGGAAACTAGCTGGTTTTGGACACCATTTTCAAGAGTTATCCCGGACACCACCACTTGACATCATTTTGAGATTGAATTTTTTAATATGGTTTTGGATATGCAAACTCAAGAACATGGAAATATATTTAGTGAGGTCTTAACTAGTTTGTTAGAAAATATGTCTGGTTTAAATCCTTGCGATTTAATATCTAAGTTTGTGTCAGGTCCCCGATTGTAGGTAGATCGTTAACAAATTAAGTCATAACTCACACAATAATGTGTTGACAAGAGAGTTAATGACGGGTTGCTATATTTAGAAAGAAAACCGTTTGATAAAGGCGGAATCAATAACAAACGATTTGGTTACTGAATAATCAAACAAAGTTAACTAACACACAAGATTCACTCAAAAGATTTCCATTTATATAAAGTTAATCATACAAATGATAATCTATCTAGGGTTTCTTGATGGGAAAGTTTTGTCCATACAATTCTAAGAACACCCGTCACTAGACAAATATTCTTTCTATTATCGTATTCAGCCGCTCTCCAAAGGTGTGCCCTAAATATACCTTTTATAGGCCTGCCACCTCTGGACAGCTGTCATTCCTTCTAGAAACCCTAAATATATCGCACATATTCGAATTACATATTCAAAATAATCGTAAGTGTAAAACAAGTCTTCCGGGTAGGCTTTGTAGAAGTAAACTTCTCTGAGTAGACTTTGTGCTCTGCCTTCCTTGTTAGACTTGGTAACCTTGAAGTATGCCCGGGAACAGTTTTCCAGGTATGCTCTACTTGGAGTATTTTCCAAAGGAAAATACTCACCAAGCAGACTTCAATCTTCTTGATTATATCAGACTTTGCCCGACATAACTTTACTAGCAACCTTGTTTTTCAATGGTCCCATCGACTCCTTGCTTAGATTAAGCTTATTATCAAAGTGTGCTTGGGATCACTGTACCTTTCTTGAGTTGAACCCTGCCCGATGTTACTTGAGATATTTCATTAAACATCATGCTTATCTGGACCACTGTATTATTAAAGAATACCTTGCCCGATCTTCCAATCACTTGGCTTTAAGAGCTTGGTTAGTCAAGAGCTTACTCTGAAGTGAACCTTACTCGGCTATGAAGAACAAACTTGCTTGACATAGAGAACCTTGCCCGGATATACACTAACTAGTGAACCCTGCCTGGTTAACACCAAAGTGTGAACCCTGCCCGGATATCCTCTAAAGAAGACTTCAAGAAGATAACCTTGCCCGATAGGCAAAATATCATGCCCGGCTAAGTAAAACCTTGCTTGGATGTCTTAGGTGTGCCCGGCTCCATACTTATCAATATCTGAGGAGGTTGAGAAGATTCCAATATTCCTTGTAGTCAGTTTTGGGTCAAATCTTGACTCAACAATCTCCCCCTAGATTGGAACACCTCAGCTGTCCCAAAACACCTCTATGGTTACTTACACAAGATTAAAATACACGTCAAATTAAAGTACAATTACATATTCAAATAACATAAACAAATGATTGCATATTCAAAAGCTGTCCGAAGACATTTCAAAATAAATCCTATTCTAAAGATCTTGTCTTTTCCTTGCGTTGTAGGTGGTTTGTCTTCTGTTGACTATCACTGATGCAGCTCTTTGATGGAAGACAGAAAAAATCTGGTGATGAGGGTTACTTTCAGGCATGTGTAAATCCTTTATGTCTGTCAGATCTTCATTGTGCAGACAGGTCAGGTCATCATCTCTTTTGATTATCCCCAAAATAAGACCATCAGAATTTCTCAGTACATAATGACCATTACCTTCTTTGTATTCAATTATTGCAATGATGCCATTGCTCTGAACTGTATAATTGGGATATCTCATTCTTCTTTCAGAGCTGATGCAGGTATTCATATTTGACACAGGATTCTCATTTTTGACCCTCATCTGGTATTCATATTGGCCATCTTTTTCATCTTTGCAATTCTTCTTGTCTTGTCAAGTTGAATCATTTTCCAGCTCTTCTTTTCCTTTAAAATTAGGAATCCCTTGTCAGCTTCATCTCTCAGGAATTTAGATAGATCATTTTGCTGTCTTCCTGCCAGCTTACTTCTGTCTCTATAATCATACAAATCAAGTGTAGCCATTCTTTCCAACTGCTCTTTAGTGAATTCAGAAAAATCACTTCTGATGACTATGTCTCTCATCAATCTACTTTCCATAATTACTTTTAACGACTCAGAGACAGAATCATAGTAGAGATCTCTGGGAAGATCTACATTGGATTGTGGTCTTGTTGTTGTTTGTGATCCAGTTCTACTAGATTCTCCTGTACCTGCTTATTGAGGTCTTCTTGAGATTGGGGGTCTGAAAGGAATAGACTTCTTAGGTTTGCTGGGCCCTAACTTGAAAGTTTTGATAAAAATTGATTCTACCATTTCAGGTGGAAGGTTGGCAAGATCAGTAAGGTTTTGTCCTGCTTCTTTATGAAGAATAATCATCATTTTCTCTATCCCAGGATTGTTTGACAATCCTATAGGTACAAACCTTCCATCAACAAAGTTTCTAGGGTTCTCACCTTCCCTCAGAACTTTTTCCTACTCCGCCTTTTGTATGTAGAAAAGTTCTTTCAAGTCTTCCTTTTCTAAGGCATCAAAAGTGGCTTCATCCATTCCCCTCTAGTTTATCATTATACCCCTCAATATGTTAATCATTTCTTCATTTTCCCAAGGAATTATTGATTCATCTTCTGGTTCAGGATTTAATTCCTCTGGGATTGAGGTTTCAACAGCAGTTGCCTATAGTGATTTTTCTTTTTCTGCCTCTTGTTTCTCCCTCAAAGTTGTCAATCTTCTCTTCTTCTTGACAGGCTCTAGTTCAGCTTTTGACTGTTCATCAAGTGGCTCTGGTTGTAGCCTTTTGAGTTTTTCTTTTCTTTTCATTTTGTTGAGAATTGTGTCAACTGAGGCCTTATTCAATCCTTCAACCATTCCAGGTTTCATCCCTTTCTCCAACAAGTAGCACATTTTCCTCCAAATCTTTCTTTCAAAGTTTCAAGCTTTTCAGCCTCTTCGTTTTCTTTAACAAATTTCTCTTTTATCTCTTCCCTTTTGTCTTCATAGGTTTCTTTCAACTTGTCAATCTGGAAATGAGATAAATCTTTGTCAGAATACCCATGAGTTCTCAAATAGTCTCTGTATTTCTGGGCATATCAACTTCTCAATTGTATCTCTCTCTTTGTTCAATATTTTCTCTAGTTCATCATCATTCAAGTCAGCTAAGCTTTCAAAGCTTATGCCATACCTTCTCAGTTTCACAATCAAAGGGTTTTTCGTTTTAGCATCCAAAAGGCTTTGCTCAATGTTTGCCCTCTGTTCATCAGTCACTTTAACTTGTGGGGACATAACATCAGCAGCTTCAGCATCCTTTCCCTGATCATCATTATTGTCATTATCAGTTTCATCAGAGTCATCCTCCTCAGTTGTATCATTAACAGCATCTATTTTTGGTTCATCAGGAGTTGGCTCTTCAGGGATTGGTACATCTAGCACTCCTTGCATATATTTATAAGAATTTAAAGTTTGCAAAGGTATTGCCCTTATTGGACTTTTCTTCATCATCAGGAGTCTCTACAAAGTATTTATTCTGATCATCCCATCTCCCTTTCTTTGCAGACTCAGCTCTTTCAGCTGGTTTGAATGATTATGGTTTGTCCCTTTTTCTTGAGTATTTCTTTCCATATTTGGGATCATCCACACACTCCCATTCATCTGGGTTCTGTCTAATGTCATCTTCAATATGTTGAGCCCATTTCTTTGCAGCCATTGAGGCAATATACTCTCCAATTTCTTCTTCCATATTCACACTGTTGGTTTAGCAGTTTCAGTTGATTCCTTTGGTGGTTGACTTTGAGGTTGAAACATGCTAACCACCATGGCCAAAGATTTGTCAACTTTCTCAACTTTTTTTTTTAACTTAATCAAAGCTTCAATTACATCTTGATCATCAGCCTCTTCTTCATTAATCATTTTTGCAACATTGGCTTGACTGATCAATTCCTCCTGTACTGCTATCTCCTCAGGAGTCAGGGTTTGGGCTAGTATTTCCCTATCCCTTATTTTTCTTACAACATTCTCCAACCTTCTCCTTGCTTCAGCAGCAGCTTCATCTTCTTTGAATAAGATTTCTTTCTCAGGATTTTCCATAACAGGCTCTTCTTAAAACACCTTTGCCTTACCTTTCTCCAATCTCCTCCTCACCTCTTCTTCATCCTCTGACTGTTCATGATCATCTATTTCTTTTTCAAGTGCTTCCAGTTCTAGGTCATGCTCTATTCTCTTGGAACTTGCTTGTTGATCAGTTTCTGGTTCAGTGTGTGTAAGTTCCTCAGTAGCAGCATTTTCATCAGTCAATTTTTTTTCAACAACATCAGTCAATTCTTCAGTGGCCACATCCTCTTCATCATTTAATTTTTCAATTTCAGCATCAGTGGCCTCTTCTCCTCTCACCTCCTCTTCATCCTCATCTCTCCACACAATATTCATGATCTCATCATTAACATTGTAATTTTCTTCTCCTACATAAGATTTATCAGCCTCATACTCATCATCCTCCATCATTATTTCATCACTCTCCTCCTCATCATCATAGGCATTCAGAATACTTGTTAAGTTATCAACATTCATTCTTGCATCCTCCATCACTACACCTCAACATTAGCAACAGTTGGCACAATTACATTCTCCCTTTGTGTTGGGGCAGCTGAGGTCTTCTCAACCTCCTGCTCCAGGGATTGAATTTTCATCATAGCCCGAGCCAACTTGTCTAATAACAACACATTCTCCTTAGTCACCTCTTCATTTCTCTTTCTTAGCTTTGCATTTTCCAACATTAAATCAAGGTTTCTTTGGAATAAAAGGTTTCAGCGATAGGAGTTAACTGTGGGGATGTAGAGAAAGGATTAGGTTCAGATTGGTCTTGAGTAGTGGTTTGAGTGAGTGTTGGGTTGATGGTCAGTGTGAGTGGTAGATGATTCAGGTGGGGTTTGGGTTTAAGGTGTGGTTTGGGTATGGATAGGTGTAGGCTGAATTGTAGGTATTGTTTGTGGTGGTGATTGGGTATGGAGTAGGCTTGGAATAAATGTATCAGTTTGGATTGGGCTGTTGGTTGGTGGTGGGGATATTTGAGTGGATGTTTCATTTTGGTTTTGGGTTAAGGTTTGGGTTGGGTTGGGTTGGGGATAGTGGTAATTGTGGTTGTGGTGACATATGTGGTGATTGGTTAAGGATGGATAATGGTGAATGTGGTGGTGATGGTATAGGTTGATCAATGGGTAGTGGTGATTGTGGTGGTGATGGTATAGGTTGGTTCTCCCCCTGATCCTGTACATCAACAATTATGGCTCCCCCATCCCCTCCTTCATCCCCATCATCATCTGAGTGTTCATCATCTTCATCATCTTCTTCTTCTCCTCCATCAACCTCATCTCCCTCTGAGCTCAGCTCAGGTACTTTCATAATATCCAAGTCATGGTTCAACAACCATGGAAAAATCTCAAACGGAATGTTTGGATTAAATCTGTTGGCACTTCCCGTATTTTTAATTCGTTTAAATGTGTTGGGATTCTGCAGAATATGTGTAGTGCCTATGGTGGGTAAATAATGCAATTCCCTATTGAAAATTATCTGTAGAAACCTGGGATATTGCAGAAATCTGTCCTTTTCATCCTTTTTCAGATTTCCAACCATTCCTTCGAAAATCATCTTGAAAAGTTTAATGGTAGATCATAGATGCTAGCAACAGTTGCATTTGCTAAGTCACGACTCATCAGAATCCATTATCCCTTCCTCGGAGCAAATCCTTGAATCACTTGATGGATCAGAAATCTGTATATCATAAGGAACATTCCCTTTTGAAATTTCCCATCGTGTACTGTCCCCTGGTATCCCATAGTCTATTAAAAAATCCTCAGCAGGTGATCAGTATTGAAGTTGATATGATGGTGGTCGTCATCATGTAACTTCAAGCATTTTCTGATCATTTGTTCCGTGATTTGAATTTCTTGTCTTGCCACTGTGGCTTTATTCCTTCGACCATTAACGTCATCATACAGTGTTGCTGAGCGCCAGGAATCCAGTGAATGATTTCTATAAATGATTGGACACTCAGTGAAGGCAAAACGAACATTTGATCTCAACAACCACGTTATCATCATCACCACTTCCTCATTGTCCAGAGTAATCTGCAACATGGCGCACATATTGTGTTTCTGTTCAAAGGGATACTTTGGTTGATCATTGTCTTCCATATCTGTTCTTCGACAAGTTTATAACCTAAACACAGAAACAGAGAGTTAGCATATGGATACATAATCAAAGCCCATTATAGTCTAATCGTGATCGGAAAACACATAATTATTGCTTACCAAGTCGGAATTAGAGGGCTGGTTAAAGTTAGGGTTTGGATAAAACGAATGCGATAAGTCAGTTTAGGTTCCTTTGAGAATAAGCAATTGCAGTGGAAGGAGAGGGAGATATCTCTAACTCCCTCTTATATACCTTTTGAAAGTGGGTTTTAAATGCATTTGTCGTGTAGTGAGTTATTAGCTGTCAAACATAATAACCTTATCCATTTAAAACCTTACCCGATAAAATTAGAACGTCAAACTTTGCCCGGTATATTTCATTATGATGTTGACAAATTTTGCCCGGTACCCTCCACTTACAAACCTTGCTTGGTTAAGTTAAGTAATTTAAAGTCAAGTTATAATGAAGAAAGCTTACCCGAAATACCAGATTTCTTGAGAACTCAATCACAAGATAGACAATCAAGTATAAAACTGTAACGATTCCGGCAAATTCAGGTATACCCTAGCCGGAATATACTATTTACGTGTTATTCAATACTGAATATATGAATTATAATGTGCTTATACGAGTATATAAGATTCACAGTACGAATTATACTCGAATGTACAGCTAGTCGTATTGAAATTACGATTAATTGATTATGCGATCAAACGATCGATAGTTATTGAAACCCGAATGAATCGAGGGTTCAATTATAGACGAGATATATGATATTTAGTGATGTTACGAAGTATTAAAACTTCGGGATAAGTGGATTAAAGCACAGAAAAAGGATTTCGATTTAATAGTACGTCGGTATGTTAAACGAAACCTTTAATACCAAACCGAGCAAGAGACAATCGATCAAGCCGAAAAAGATGCGCGATAATTAATATTATGATGTTTTGAGTTAATAAATGTCATGGTTTAAGTTTTTAAGTCGGTTTTATACAAATTTTATTTTTAAGCCGAAAAACGACCGTTTTAGCCTCGTTTTAAGCCGAATTAGACGTTTAACCGAAAAACGAACTGAACCAGATTATCCACAACATTATCCGGATTGCGTAATCCGAATGTGTGGCCATAAATGAACTTGTGGGTCCCACCCCACCCAACCAATAGGTCCGATCGGACCATTGTTCCATCAAACCAAAACATTTCATTTTTTTTAAGTCACCAACACCCAAATCCTCTCCATTCTCTCCAATCCTCATCCTAAAACCCGAGATTTTAGCAAGAACAATGAGGTAAAGACCGAGTTATAATCGTTTTCATAGTTCTTTCTCGAGTAATTTACAAGAAAATGAGGTTTCAAATGAAAAATGGGTGGAAACCCGAGATGAAACCGATTCTTGCATGATCAAGTGATGTATACAAGCTATACAAGGGATCTTGGTCCAAGAAAGGAGTTAAAAGAGTCAAAAACGAATTTTTACGGTTAAATCTTTGTTTTAGTATCATAACCGTAACCATGAAAGAAATGGCTTGATCGTGAGTGTAACTTGCTTGGTATTGTGGTATGTTGTTTGTAGGCTCTGTATTTAGTGGTAGATAAGGCGGAAAGACGAGTTTGTAGCTTGTAGTGGCGGAAAACGAAAGGTATGTTCGGTTTATGTCGGTGTGTGTATATTTGGACAGATTGTGTTTCGTGTAGAGTTAGGCCATGAAATTTTACAAGGATGATCTACACATGAAAATAAGAGTTCTGTGAATTTTTTATAATTTTAGGATAAAGGATGAATATTTAGTGAATTTAATGCTCGGTTTTGGCCAAAAATGTTGAAAAATAGTTAAATATCATGAAAAATTCTGAAAAATTACAGATAAGCTTTTCATATCATGTATGAGTCACACACAAAATTTTAGGACCGTTGGAGCAGTCTATGTAGGCTTTTCGGTTAAACGAGTTCTAGGGATTTCTAGCTCGGTTTTGGTAAAAAGGGCATGTAAAAGAAGATTTTGGTTCTGGAAAAATTACAGGGGACTATGTGGATGGCAGGGGACATCCAGGAAAAATTTGGGATTTTTCTAAGATCGTTTGTTATTTATGACATATTTAGTGTTTAAACGGTGTTTAAAAATAGATAAATAAATTTTAAATATAAAATTTATTTCTAGATATATTTTATAAAATCCCCCACTGTCAAAAAGTGATTTGTGCAAAATTTCAAGATCCGAGATCAAACGGATAATTATTTGTGCAAAAACGACCTTTTAAAGCTTAAAACGAGTGAACCGGTAAAGTTCGCTTAAGCGAGCTGACTGGTGTATAAAAACCTTAAAAATGGACTAATTTCATATAATTGAGTTAGACAAGTAAAAATGAATCATCCGAAAATAAGTCGGATGATTTGGGTATTTTTAACCGATTTTAACGGTTTCCGGTACGCCAAAGACGGAAACGAGTCCCGCGGCCAATCGGGACATCTAAACCGAGCTATAATTTCACATTTTAAATTAAATTATCAGACAACCACTATTTTCGGGTCGTGTGCGACCAAACTCATTTTTGAAACATAAAACGGATATTCGTGCTAGGCACGCAAAACGAGAAAACGATTAATAGAAATTGTGACCATGGAACTCTAAACGACATCACAATCTGAGTCCGGAGAAGTATTTCTGGGTTAACATTGCCCCCGGAACAGGTACAGTACTGGGTTAACAGTGTCCCCAGATGTACCGGTTGATATGATTAAAGTTATATTAATATTGAGTGTATAGTAATGATCGTAGGGATCATATTACAGATTGGACGTGTTAACTGATATTGATTGTTGTTACCTACTTGCATGTGCTAAGGTGAGTTTTCACGAGCCCCTTTTTACTGAACTGTTTTAAATATTTTCCCGGGGCGGAAAGCATGTTTCTATCAAAGTGTTTAAGTACATGCTAATCGCATGGAAATGAATGTATTTATATAATGTTTAATGTACGGGAATCGTACGGTAATGTATTGAAGTGGTAATTGTTTGAGTTGTTAATATTGTAAGGTCCCGCAACAGTTTCTGGGGTAACAGAGTTCCTAGAGGTTATTAAATGCGTTTCTGGGGTAACAGAGTTCCCAGAGGTTATTGGTAGTATGTTTCTGGGGTAACAGAGTTCCCAGAGGGTATTGGAAGTGTGTTTCTGGGGTAACAGAGTTCCCACAGGTTATTGGAAGTACGTTTCTGGGGTAACAGAGTTCCCAGAGGTTATTAAATGTATACATGGGTTGACAGTGTCCCCAGATAATATTACATTATGATATGAATTTATCATGGTTTACTAAAATTGTGAAACTCACCAACTATTCGTAGTTGACCCGTTTTCTCACATGCTTTTCAGGTACAAATAAGATAAAGTGATTGATTACGTGCTTAGTGCTTGATGTGTGTAAGGTTTGCGTGCTGGACGTTAGGATACATTATAACAAATAGAATTATGAACCGTATTGTATGATGTGTGTATCACCTAGACGGTAATGAAAGACGAGATAATGTAATTTTGAAGTATATTAATGCATTCGGTTTTCTTTGTAAACAATGTGGTTGATATCAGAGGTGTCTGTCGCATCCCGTTTACGTTTCCGCTGCGGTCACGGGGTGTTACAGAACTTGGTATCAGAGCCATTGGTTATAAAAGAATTAGGATGTCTTTAAAAGATACCTAAAATATAACTAGTAGCTCATGTGTTATAGGATCTGAATATCAACTAATAATTTATAGTGACGAGGTCTGGATGAACTTGGATGGACAGGTGAGTTATTATGGTCCGGAACATAATAACAGACTTGTCCGCACGAGGGAATTCAGGGGAATGTCACGGGGTACATTAATAGGTAAAAATGGCAACATATGTGTACAGTATATAATATTATTTATATGTGCTAGTGTGTATATATATATACGTGTGCATATCTTGTGGGTTCAAGTATTGGGAAATAAGACCCGGATAAGGAACCGGGGGATGTGATAATAAAATGTACCGAGGATGCTGAAATTTCTAGAGCATCGGTTGGTGATAAGTTGGACTTATCGGGTTATAGTTATGATGGTACCAAATCAAATCTCCCGTTTGACATTAACCAGAAATGTCTAGTAACCGTCACTCCCAACCAAAAATTGATAAATCCCATACCCTACCAACACCGGTACGCCTATTCTAATAACTTCCTATGTTATCCTTACATCCGTTAGATGTTTACACCCATGTATGCTCGAATAGAATGATTACCTATACACAAAGAAGTGTTGGAATCATTATGGCATAGTTGGTTGTTCGTTCGTAGGAGGTATACTGTGTATGCCGGATATACGAATAGACACGGATATTATAACTCCGTGGTAAGTAATCATTCGGTGCTCATGGTGAGCATGTATCGGTTATGCTGACATGCAAAAGGATATTGAAATCGAGCATATTAAACATTGATCTTTGTTGAGAAAGGTTTATATGTCAGTTGGTGACAAGGGTTATGAAACATATTTAAACGTTAACCGATGTCAGGTTAAGTCCATATGTTATTATATTTGTGGGACATATATACTAGATGCCGGTATGTGTAATATATGTGATAATATTTGGTGTGTATGTGTACCTGTTGTTATGATTGAGCTGGTAACGAGTTATATGGTGAGATTAGTATTGATTACTGCGTACGGGATGAGTACGGCAGAATGACATAAAAAGAGTAACTCCAATGATGGAGATTGGTATGATTCAGTTGATTGCTCAAGGATAGCAGATGATGATACCGAATGTAGTATCACAGATCACTGCTAGTGTTGATGCAAATGTGAATGCAGAATTATAGATCGAGCAATCACATGATTATGAATATTTCAATTCTTAGTGGTATTACTAAGAGTGATAACGTCCCACCGAATGCCATTATGACTACAAGTATTAGTTATATACTAAACATGAATAGTAGTCGTAATAAATTGGATCCGGTATGAAGGATATGTTTGTTGTTTGTGATAAGGAAATTATTAATAGTTTACTGATGGTAAAGGGATGAATAGATTAGCGAGTGGATGGAAAAGATCGAAATGGTTAAGGATATTGGTAATAGTCTAGAATATTGTGTAGTGAAATATGCTACAGATATGTTGGTAGATTATGTTGTATCGTGATGGAACACGATGGTACAAAAATTATAGTTGGAAAATTATTACTCAGATGATATGGTCAGGATTTAAAATTCTAGTACCGGAGCACTCTTATTCGAGTAATTGAGTTCAGAGATTTGAAACTGAGCTATGAAAGATAGAAATGTTGTGTGCTGATCACTTAGAACGCGCTAATCGTTTAAAGGAATTGTCATGTCTGGTAACATGACTAATTACTCCTGAAACTAAGCGAAGTAAGTGCAATATTGGGGACTAACTCCATCGATAAGGAGTATAGTCAAACCTGTAAAATATACAACCTTTGGAAGGGTTGTGTCGCAAGCCAGCATTGATATATTTAATTCCATGGGAAGGGGAATGAAAGGACGTTAGGTGAAACGTCGAGTGTTAAAGAAGGGAAATGGTAAAGGTATAGTGCAAGATAGACTTGCGAATAAGTAGGTATGTCCTACAACCCAGAATTATACTAAGACTAGTTCTGGTGTGAAACCATGAACCGCATAAAGGGTCCTTCCCTGAATGGGGAAAATATATGGTTATCGGCAGGAAGAAGAATGTCGAGTGATAGTGGGCCACAGGTGTAGTAAAGATGGACGTAATGCCCCAATTGTAGAACCAATTGAAGCCTCGTGAACTGGCAACCCCCAACCCATTCCTGTACGACCACTCCGAACCCAACAACTTCATTAACAATCCATTCAAAAAGACTAAATTATGCCAAACAGTTGTACTTGCTATGAATGTGGCAGTACAGAACGTTTCAAGAGAAATTGCCCAAAGTTGAACCAAGGTGTCATTAGAAGACGAACCTCATGACAAGCATCAACCTCTGATCAAGCAAGGAGCCGTGCTTTTGTGAGTAATTTGAATAAAGCACGTCATGATCCAAAGGTGGTGTTAAGTATGTGGTAATTTTAAATCAATAGACTTCAGTGATAATTTTTACGGTCGTCGACAGAAGTTAGTTCCTGCTAACCTCCTACCCTTTGGAAAGATACGATTAGTGAAACTATAGAACCCTATACTGTAGAATCGCTAACGGTAAACCCCTATTGGTTAACTAAATTGTATGGAATCGTCCTATTATTCTGAACGATTAACTTTCCTTATCGACCTACGACCAGTAAAACAAAGAAGTTTTGACGTAATGGTTAGCATGGATTGGCTAACTCAACATGAAGTAGAAATCAAATATGAAAAGAAGATGATTAGAAGGAGAAACACATATATATAGAAATATATATGTGTTGGGTACAGAAAAATATATAACATACAGAGAAAAGTGTACGGTATTATGTTGCCACTCAAATCTCATCTTGAGATGTTATAATATTTACGACAAGAAGACGTGGTGTATTTGACAAACGTGATTGCCAAAGCATTTAAAAGAAAACATATAGAAGATATCCCGGTGGTGTGCAAATTTCCACAAGTTTTCCCAGAAGAACTCCCTGGATTACCGCCAACCCGACAGGTCGAATTCAGAATCGATGTAATGTCTCAAGCTGGCCCTGTTGCTAAAGCATCCTGCCGACTTGCACCGTCTGAGATGCAAAAATTATCCAATCAGTTACAAGAATTGCTGGATAAGATTTTATACGACCTAGTTAGTCACCATAGGGTGCACCAGTTTTAATTGGGAAATGAAGGACGGAAGTGTTAGGATATGTGTTGATTAGGGAGAATTGAATAAAGTGACGATCAAGAGTAGGTGCTCACTTCTTCGAAGTGAATGATCTGTTTTAACCAACTGCAAGGGACGATTTATTTCTAGAAAAATCGATCGTGGATATAGTGCCTTTCGGGCTAACAAATGCGCCGGCAGCATTCATGGGACTCAAGAACCGAGTCTGTAACTTTATTTTGACAAATTTGTCATAACATTCATTGATGATATTTTAATATATT
The DNA here is from genome assembly GCF_021521415.1 of Bidens hawaiensis. Taxonomy (NCBI): domain Eukaryota; kingdom Viridiplantae; phylum Streptophyta; class Magnoliopsida; order Asterales; family Asteraceae; genus Bidens; species Bidens hawaiensis. The sequence goes on from NW_027494954.1 coordinate 25,221, forward strand.
CGCAACGTAAAGAAGAGCACGATCGACGGTTAAGGAAAATTGTGGAAGTGTTAAAGCAAGATGGGCTATACACGAAGTTTTCGAAATGTGATTTTGAATAAAGAGGGCATAATCCCTTGGTCATGTTGTGAAGCAACAAGGATTTAACAAAGACCCAATTAAGATAGAAACCATTAAAATTGTGCCAAGCGCCGATTTTAAGTCTCCCCGATGGAGACGATGGTTTTGTCACGTATTGTGACGCATCGCGTAAAGGGTTAGAATGCGTGTTGACGCAGTATATTAAGGTCATAGCCTATACTTCCCGACAGTTAAAAGTACACGAGTAAGATTACACTACTCACGACTTAGAACTGGGAGCGGTTATCTATGCACTTAAATGTGGAGACATTGTCTCTACGATACGAAGTGCACTATCGTCACCGATCATAAAAGTTGCATCACATATTCGATTAGAAAGAACAAAATATGAGGCATTGAAAGAGGGACATTTGGAAAAGGAGGAACTTTACGGCAACGAAAGGAATTTCGGACAGCGCGTGGACGAAACTCTCTATTTCAAAGATCGGGTTTGGATCCCGACCCTCCATGACCTTAGTGAATTAATCATGGACGAAGCGCATAGATCGAAATAATCCATAAATCCGGGGTCGGATTTGACTATTGATGATACGGATATCTGAAAGGATTTTTATTAATGGTCGAGTTTGGAGAAAGATATGGTCACGTGTATTGGTGAATATTGAGTTATGCAAGAGATAAGGCTGCATACCGAAAACCCTTGGGAACGCCACAATGACAGAAAATTCGCCAATGATAGTGGGAAAAAATTACATTGGATTTCGGGATGCAAATTCCCAAGATATATATCAAAGGCATGAGGAAAATTGGGTAATTGCGGATTGATTAACCAATCCTCACATTTCATCCCAATCTATGACGATTACCACAATGAATTCTCGCCCAAATTCATAATGTTGAAATGGTAACTCGTCGTGGAGTGCCATTTTCAATTATCTCAAATCAAAATAGTCATCATACTTCCATTAGTGGAAGGCGGGGAAGGAAGCATCGAGAGCTTGAAGCTTTTTATGGGTGAAGTAATTATCACCAATTTGTTAAATTGAAAATGGGCGTCAATCAAGCCATAAGAGTCAAATTCATTCGAGAAACAACCAATCAGATTTATAATGTTTAAGACAAATTGAAAGCAGCGCGTAATTGGCAAAGGAGTTATGCCAACATTCAAAAGAAACCATTGTCGCCGGAAAGGGGTGACAAGGTATTTTAAGGCATCACCTTAGAGAGGTGATATGAGGTTTGGCAAAACCGAAAATAGCTTCTTAATAATTTGGACCCCATGAGAACTATCTCCATGGTTGGTCATTTAGTTTATCGATTAAAGTATTCTAGTGGCTAAGTACGATACATGATGTTTTGCCATGTATACGGATTGAATAGTGCCTAAGCGATGAGGAAACGAAAGTACTAGTAATAGAAGTAATCATAGAAGACATGTTCGAAAACATAACTAATTCCGTAGTGATAGTAGACGGGAAAACTAAACAGTTTGGACACACCAAGCGTTATTAATTAAGATTAAGTGGAAATTCACAGCGAGGACCAGATTATACTTGGTAACGTGAGAGTGAATTCTGAAGGAAATATCCCCACCTATTTCCGCATAAGGAAGTAGTGGATGCGTAAAATTTCGAGGACGAAATTTTTGTAACGGGGGGAGAATGTAACGATTCCGGCAAATTCAGGTATACCTTAGCCGGAATATACTATTTACGTGTTATTCAATACTGAATATATGAATTATAATGTGCTTATACGAGTATATAAGATTCACAGTATGAATTATACTCGAATGTACAGCTAGTCGTATTGAAATTACGATTAATTGATTATGCGATCAAACGATCGATAGTTATTGAAACCCGAATGAATCGAGGGTTCAATTATAGACGAGATATATGATATTTAGTGATGTTACGAAGTATTAAAACTTCGGAATAACTGGATTAAAGCACAGAAAAAGGATTTCGATTTAATAGTACGTCGGTATGTTAAACGAAACCTTTAATACCAAACCGAGCAAGAGACAATCGATCAAGCCGAAAAAGATGCGCGATAATTAATATTATGATGTTTTGAGTTAATAAATGTCATGGTTTAAGTTTTTAAGTCGGTTTTATACAAATTTTATTTTTAAGCCGAAAAACGACCGTTTTAGCCACGTTTTAAGCCGAATTAGACGTTTAACCAAAAAACGAACTGAACCAGATTATCCACAACATTATCCGGATTGCGTAATCCGAATGTGTGGACATAAATGAACTTGTGGGTCCCACCCTACCCAACCAATAGGTCCGATCGGACCATTGTTCCATCAAACCAAAACATTTCATTTTTTTTAAGTCACCAACACCCAAATCCTCTCCATTCTCTCCAATCCTCATCCTAAAACCCGAGATTTTAGCAAGAACAATGAGGTAAAGACCGAGTTATAATCGTTTTCATAGTTCTTTCTCGAGTTATTTACAAGAAAATGAGGTTTCAAATGAAAAATGGGTGGAAACCCGAGATGAAACCGATTCTTGCATGATCAAGTGATGTATACAAGCTATACAAGGGATCTTGGTCCAAGAAAGGAGTTAAAAGAGTCAAAAACGAATTTTTACGGTTAAATCTTTGTTTTAGTATCATAACAGTAACCATGAAAGAAATGGCTTGATCGTGAGTGTAACTTGCTTTGTATTGTGGTATGTTGTTTGTAGGCTCTGTATTTAGTGGTAGATAAGGCGGAAAGACGAGTTCGTAGCTTGTAGTGGCGGAAAACGAAAGGTATATTCGGTTTATGTCGGTGTGTGTATATTTGGACAGATTGGTTTTCGTGTAGAGTTAGGCCATGAAATTTTACAGGGATGATCTACACATGAAAATAAGAGTTCTGTGAATTTTTTGTAATTTTTGGATAAAGGATGAATATTTGGTGAATTTAATGCTCGGTTTTGGCCAAAAATGGTGAAAAATAGTTAAATATCATGAAAAATTCTGAAAAATTACAGATAAGCTTTTCATATCATGTATGAATCACACACAAAATTTTAGGACCGTTGGAGAAGTCTAAGTAGGCTTTTCGGTTAAACGAGTTCTAGGGATTTCTAGCTCGGTTTTGGTAAAAAGGGCATGTAAAAGAAGATTTTGGTTCTGGAAAAATTACAGGGGACTATGTGGATGGCAGGGGACATCCAGGAAAAAGTTGGGATTTTTCTAAGATCGTTTGGTATTTACGTCATATTTAGTGTTTAAACGGTGTTTAAAAATAGATAAATAAATTTTAAATATAAAATTTATTTCTAGATATATTTTATAAAATCCCCCACTGTCAAAAAGTGATTTGTGCAAAAATTCAAGATCCGAGATCAAACGGATAATTATTTGTGCAAAAACGACCTTTTAAATCTTAAAACGAGTGAACCGGTAAAGTTCGCATAAGCGAGCTGACTGGTGTATAAAAACCTTAAAAATTGACTAATTTCATATAATTGAGTTAGACAAGTAAAAATGAATCATCCGAAAATAAGTCGGATGATTTGGGTATTTTTAACCGATTTTAACGGTTTCCGGTACGCCAAAGACGGAAACGAGTCCCGCGGCCAATCGGGACATCTAAACCGAGCTATAATTTCACATTTTAAATTAAATTATCAGACAACCACTATTTTCGGGTCGTGTGCGACCAAACTCATTTTTGAAACATAAAACGGATATTCGTGCTAGGCACGCAAAACGAGAAAACGATTAATAGAAATTGTGACCATGGAACTCTAAACGACATCACAATCTGAGTCCGGAGAAGTATTTCTGGGTTAACATTGCCCCCGGAACAGGTACAGTACTGGGTTAACAGTGTCCCCAGATGTACCGGTTGATATGATTAAAGTTATATTAATATTGAGTGTATAGTAATGATCGTAGGGATCATATTACAGATTGGACGTGTTAACTGATATTGATTGTTGTTACCTGCTTGCATGTGCTAAGGTGAGTTTTCACGAGCCCCTTTTTACTGAACTGTTTTAAATATTTTCCCGGGGCGGAAAGCATGTTTCTATCAAAGTGTTTAAGTACATGCTAATCGCATGGAAATGAATGTATTTATATAATGTTTAATGTACGGGAATCGTACGGTAATGTATTGAAGTGGTAATTGTTTGAGTTGTTAATATTGTAAGGTCACGCAACAGTTTCTGGGGTAACAGAGTTCCTAGAGGTTATTAAATGCGTTTCTGGGGTAACAGAGTTCCCAGAGGTTATTGGAAGTATGTTTCTGGGGTAACAGAGTTCCCAGAGGGTATTGGAAGTGTGTTTTTGGGGTAACAGAGTTCCCAGAGGTTATTGGAAGTACGTTTCTGGGGTAACAGAGTTCCCAGAGGTTATTAAATGTATTCATGGGTTGACAGTGTCCCCAGATAATATTACATTATGATATGAATTTATCATGGTTTACTAAAATTGTGAAACTCACCAACTATTCGTAGTTGACCCGTTTTCTCACATGCTTTTCAGGTACAACTAAGATAAAGTGATTGATTACGTGCTTAGTGCTTGATGTGTGTAAGGTTTGCGTGCTGGACGTTAGGATACATTATAACAAATAGAATTATGAACCGTATTGTATGATGTGTGTATCACCTAGACGGTAATGAAAGACGAGATAATGTAATTTTGAAGTATATTAATGCATTCGGTTTTCTTTGTAAACAATGTGGTTGATATCAGAGGTGTCTGTCCCATCCCGTTTACGTTTCCGCTGCGGTCACGGGGTGTTACAAAAACTATCAAATAAGCAATCTTGCTAGGAATCAATTAAGATACCATACGCATTTCTCAATTTTAAATTAAAAGCTTAAACTAGCATACCCCCTATCAGAATAAGAAACATATTCAATCAAGCATACTTTGATGTAAAATGTGCCCGAGCAACCTTCATAAGAGTACAAAGTGTGCCCGAACAGTCTTTCTATGCAAAGTATACCCGAAAAAACCTTCCTAGAGTACAAGGTATGCCCGGAAAAGGAGATCTAGCAGACAGTCTACCCGGAAAGTTAAATTTTGAAATGACCAAGTATATTGGGGGAACAAAAATGTACCCAGAATATAAAGTGTGCCTGGAAGACAAAGTCTGCCCGGAAACACTTGTAATTTCAAAGAAATCATAATCACAAATAACACATAGCATGCCCGGAACAAAATTAAACATAAAAACACCTAAGTGTGTTATGGTCTAAGATTTCCAAAGCTTGCTTGGTACATTATGCAGCAGTTAGTATTCAAAGCTTGCCCGGAACAAGAAATATCTTGTTGAAGGCTTGCTTGGTCACATATTCAAAGACTTCAAGCTTGCTCGGGAATTTAGTATATTAAGTATACTCTACCCGGTAAGTGTAAACACCTTAAAGCATGCCCGAAAATTATAAACTTAGTCCAAAGTGACTAAGCTTGCCTGGAAAGGTTATACAACATCAAACCTTACCCGAAAATACATATTCAACCATTTTGTGCCCGAGAAGGTTTGAAAACATCAAACCTTACCTGAAAATACATATTCAACCTTTTTGTGGCAAAATGCAACACTTTTTGACTTAAACTAATATTTTTAACAGTATTTTTCATTGAAGATCATTGTTTAAGAGCAAATGGTGCATTTAGAGATCAAATTTCAGTCTTTGTTCCTTTCAAAACAATTTCTTTCTTTTGCTGAAAAGATCTCAATAATGGGATCATATTGACTAAGTAGCTTTCTCAATACTTCATTCTCAGCATTATTATGACAACTTAGACAGGTCAACAACAGGTCTAGACTTAACATGAATTTAATCTCTTTGGTGATATTATTAAGTTTCAATTAATATGCATGATTCTTAATGGATAACACATGATGTTTTCTGATGCTCCTTATCTATTCTCAAGGCTTATTTGGATTTCTCCAGATCACCTCAATTTGACTTTGACCCCCTGGATTTGGTCAAAACTTTTAATGACAGAACATATTTTTGAAACTTTCTAAGAATTTTCTTTTCAAAATTTACAAACATATGTGAGGTTGAACATTGGACTTGCCACGCAATTCGGACTTACAGGCCTTTCATTCAGAATGTTTAAAGGACTTATATGATTGCCTCCACCCCAGTAGTTCTAAAATTAACCCTCATGCTTGCATTTTCTTTCAAAATGTTTTGTGAACATCAATCAACTTTTGGCTGATAAAATAGATGAAAGTATGCTGTTCACTGTTGTTCTGTGTCATTCTTTTAAATTAAACATTTCATTTTGGAGACCAAATACCAACAGGCTTGTGTATAACTGGATAATCACTTTTCTGCCTTTCATTTGGAAAGATATATATAGGAACATGCATAGACATCAATGTAACTCCACATAAGATATAGCAGTTTCTTTATGTTTATATCACCTTCGATTTTACACATCATGAGAAAGCAATCATACATGTTAATGACTGTACTAAGTGCCCTTTTGGCCTATTAAATCCATATGATTGGCTAAGTAGTCAATGTATTATCATTTCCCATTAAACAATTTTAAGTTCAAGCACCCCAATATCTCTTATTTGACTGGTGAATGGCTATCCTATTTGACCACAAGTGGTCAACAGGACCAAACATACATGTAAGCATATGTCCTTTCAAAGTCAGAGTTATTGACATGATTTTAAGTGAATGAACAGAAAACAAGTTATTATTGCCCCAAGTGCTTGCAGTTTTTCTGGTTAATGGCTATCCTTTAAATCTATGTAGATTATAGGACAACACATACATGTGTATGTCCTTTCAACTGAGCACATGACATAATTTTCAGCAAGAATAACTACTTGAGACTTTTCATTGAAAAATCCTTCTTTTAAGCATCTATAAAGCTTGAACTAAATAATACTGTCATATCTCTACACCATTAACAACTGGCACATGTTGATATCAAAACTTTTGTGATTATGCAAAATTCATTGGAAAATTCATTTAATCATTTAAGTTTGACATAAACACACATTTTGACATAAACAGTTGTAACATATTTAAATCTTAATCATGAATAACATCATCAAAACAAGCAGACAGGACTAATATTCAAGGTCTAGCCTATCTTAATAAAATAAAATGATCAGATAAAACACATAAACAAGCATATCAGCATGACATCAGACAAGCAAATATCAAAATTTGACACTATAAAACATTACTTATCATAACATTAAAAACAGTTAACTGACAATCAAACATAAGCATCAATGATACCTAAGTTGCACAGATAATCACATAACACATATCAGTTAACATAAAGCAATTAACATATTCAAACATATTCAACCAACATTCAATGTGTGTGACCTTAATAAAAAAATGATCAATTAGCACATAGAGACACACACTAAGCACATATCCTTAATCAGACCTCATCTGAGTTGATCATCTCTAGGGCTTTCAAAAGAAAGTTGAATCTGGTTCTGTCAAGTGGCTTAGTGAATAGGTCAGCCAAGTTGTCACTTGTCTCAACTCTTTTCATCTCAATCAAGCCTTTTTCATTGCAATCTCTGATGAAGTGATGTCTGATTTCAATATGCTTAGTCTTTGAATGTTGAACTGGATTTTTAACAGTAAAATATGCAGCAGTATTATCAATATAAATAGGAGTGTTCAGATAATTCAAACCATAATCTAGCATTTGGTTCTGAATCCAGAGAACTTGAGCACAACAAGCAGATGCAGCAATGTATTCAGCTTCTGCATTTGATATGGACACAGTAGTCTGCTTCTTGCATTGCCATGACACACCAGTCTGTCTCCCAGAAATTGACATCCACCTGAAGTTGACTTTCTGCTCATGTTGCAGCCATCATAATCACTGTCAGTGTAGGCAATAAGGTCAAAAGATTGGTTCTTTGGATACCAAATCCCTAAGTCAGGTCTTCCCTTCAAATATCTAAAACTTCTTTTGACAGCATTCATGTGGGAGACTTTTGGACTTGATTGGAATCTTGCATAGACACACACAGCATACATAATGTCAGGTCTTGTAGTAGTTAGGTACATCAGGGATCCAATTTTGGCTCTATATTATGCTTATCCATAGGCTCCCCCTTTTCATCAGCTATCATCTTTTCTTTTGTGTCCATTGGAGTTGAAGCTGTTTTGAACTCTTGACATTTGAACTTATCCAAAATGTCCTGCACATATTTAGTTTGGTGAATGAAAATCCCATCAGCTTTCTGTTGAACTTGCAGTCCCAGAAAGAAGTTCATTTCTCCCATAAAGCTCATGCTGTATTTGGATTTCATTACCTCTTCAAACTCCATACACAATTGTTCATTTGTTGAACCAAAGATGATATCATCTACATAGACTTGTAACAGTAGTAAATCTGATCCCTTTCTCTTGTAGAAGAGAGCCTTGTCAATGGCTCCCCTTTGGAACCCATTTTTAAGAAGATGATTTGACATCTCATCATACCATGCTCTAGGAGCTTGATGCAATCCATATAGGGCTTTATTTAGCTTATACACCCTGTTTGGATACAATGGATCCTCAAAACCTGGAGGTTGAGCAACATAGACCTCTTCATCAATCTTTCCATTTAGGAATGCAGACTTGACATCAAGCTAGAACACCCTAATGTTCTTTGAGGCAGCATATGCAAGAAAGATCCTAATTGCCTCAAGTCTTTCAACTGGTGCAAAGACTTCCTCAAAGTCTATTCCTTTTTCTTGAAGGCATCCTAGTGCCACAAGTCTAGCTTTGTTCTTAATCACCAAACCCCTCTCATCCCTTTTGTTTCTGAAAACCCATTTTGTGCAAATTGCTAACCTGTTTCTTGGCCTATCAACCAGATCCCAAACATGTAGATCTCTAAACTCTGCCAATTCCTCCTGCATTGCCTCCACCCAACTATTTTCTTTTAGAACTTGAAAAATGTTATTTGGTTCAATGTGGGATAGAAAGCAGGAGTACAAACAAATATTTGCAATTTCAGAGTGGTTTCTTGTAACTCTTTCATGTAGATCACCAATGATGTTTTCAGAAGGATGATTCTTTTCAACATAGGGGGTTTGAACTATCATTCTGCAGACATATTTGTGTCAAGATTTGATCATTGAGTTCTGGTTCTTTAATGATCAATTCTGTTTCAGCATCATGAAACTATGGTGCTTCGTCATTGTACTGTCTTGAGGTAGATGCACCATTGTTTCCTATATTCATTCTTTCAAACAAATGGTGAAATCTTGATGTTGATACAGCTTCTTCTTCATTGGTTTGGTTGCTTGGGTTCTCCTCATTCTGAACTTGATCATTTTGCACTTCCTGATTGTCTTGATGAACATCTGCATGATCTTGTTCAATTGTATCACTTGAGGGACCCTTTACAAATGTATATTCCTTTTCTTTATTAGCAACCTTCTTCCATAACTTTTCCAAGTCCAATGTCTTCCCACTTTTCTTTTCAATCACACTGGTCTTGTAAAATGAATCATCAAAGTCTTCAGGATAAATATTGAAAGACCTTATCAATTTTACATGATCAAACAGCCATGCTGCACCATCAACTGTGTTGAACTGATTTTCATTAAAGACAATGTCAGATGATTCAATTACACTCATATGTTCTTTCACATATACTCTGTATGCTTTTGAGTGTGTAGAATAACCAACAAAGAAGCAATCCAAGGATATTGTTTGAAACTTTTTCAAATAATCCCTGGTGTTTAGAAGAAAACATTTGCATCCAAAGGGCTTGAAAAACTTTATATAAGGCTTTCTATTATAGAAGATTTCATATGGTGTCTTGTTATGTCTTTTGTTGACAAGTACCCTGTTCTGAACATAGCAGGCAGTATTAATGGCTTCAGCCCAAAATATAACTGGTAGATTTGCATCTGCTATCATGGTTCTTGTAGCTTCAATAAGTGTCCTGTTTCTTCTTTCTGCAACACCATTTTGTTCAGGAGTTCTAGGAGCTGAGAATTGCTGAAATATTCCCTTTTCTGTGCAAAATTCTTCCATGACTCCATTCTTGAACTCTGTACCATTTTCACTTCTCATTGTCTTCACTTTCTTATTCATTTTGTTCTCAATCATTGTCACACAGCCCTTATTCAATTCTGCAGTCTCATCCTTTGCACTTAGGAAATAAACCCAAGTGTATCTTGAGTAATCATCAATGATCACCAGACAATATCTTTTCTTTCCTATACTTGGCACACTCACAGGACTAAACAGATCCATGTGAAGCAATTCAAGTACATGATCAATTGAGTTGATGATCTTTGTCTTATGAGAGGATTTGTGCTGCTTGCCTTTCTGGCATGAACTGCAATGATCATCCAGTTTGAATCTTGTAGGTATGCCAATGACATGCTCACACTTAACAAGTCTGTTCATGTTCTTCAGATTCACATGACATAGTTTCCTGTGCCACAATTTTGACTCATTTTCAGTGGCTTTGGAAACAAAACATGTACCACCCCTTGAAATAGCTTCTTTCATATTTAGCTCATATAGGTTGCCATTTCTTGGGGCCATCATCATAATCATTTCAGGTGGGATCACAAATTCAGGTTTTAAGATGAAACAGTGTGAGTCATCAAAACCAACTTTGTATCCCTTATCACACATTTGTGATATGCTTAGTAGATTGTACTGTAGACATTCAACATGAAACACATTATCAAATGAAACCTTTCCATTTGTTAAAATTCCCTTTCCAACAATCTTTTCTCCATTTTCATCACTTTCCAAATGCCACAGGACCTTCAAACTTTTCTTCATAATTAACAAGTGACCTCTTGTCACAAGTCATGTGCCTAGAACATCCACTATCCATGTACCATATGTCATTAAGTGGAGTGGACTGTTCCTACACAAAAGAAAGAGTTTGATTAGTTGAGTGATGAAGTGCAAGCTATTTCAACTTGCAGCTCATCAGTTTCAATTTCAGTGGCAGCAGTGAAAGTGAGTCTTGTTGGCTCAGGATCTTCATGAGTGACTTCAATATTTTCTGAGTTGTCAGCTTCATAACCACACTCTCTTGGATTTTTCACAAAGGAAGTTGTATTCTTGAATTCATCAGATGCATTGTTAGCTTCTTGCACAACATAATTTTTTTTATTTGAGAAATCTCTCACATCAACAATCTTTATCACTTTGGTTTCAACCTTGGGTTTCCAAAGAAAACCTTGTGGTTCATAACCATGTTTCAAGAGATACTTTTCATCACCAGTGAGTTCAGTTGGTTTCTTTCTAGGAAAGATACCTCTGTTCTTTGTCTTGTCACTTCCTGATGATCCTTGAGAATCATCAGACTTAATAGATTGTGTGTCTTTGTTGGGAATATTTCTCAAGGGTTGAAAACTCTTTTTCACATCCTTTTCTGGCTTCTTAGGAGAAACACTTCTTCTTGCTGATTTAGTTACAAGTTTCTTTGACTTGACCTCATTTTTCTTTACTTTCCTTGTCTCCTTAGCTGATTTCAATTTATTTGTACTCATTGTTTCCTTTTCACACACCTTCCCATTTCCCAGGTATGCATCATACATTTTCTTGTATAAAACAAAGTCTTGTCCATACTTTGTTTCATCTGGGACATGAAAAGGTTTGAAGTTGAGTCTCTCATTACATGAGTCTATGTGATGACCATACTCATCACACTTCTTACATCAAACCTTTCCCTTGTATCTTTCATGTTCATTTGGTTTCTTGAATCTTTCACTTGGTTTAGGTGCTTTGACTCCAAGTGTCTTTTGAGTCTTCAGACTATAATAATCAATTGAAAATGGAACAAATTACTCAATCTTGATGTCTTGTCTTTCAAGTTTACTTTTGACAAAGACAATATTTTTCATAATCATAGGCTCCTCATCTTGACTTTCTCAATGTCTTGACTGTTTTTTCTCATATTCTTTCATGGTTTCCACTTCTCCAACATCAAGCACCTCATGACTAGAAAAGACTGGATAAACAGGGATAAAGTTTTCAACTTCTATAGTTTCAGTCACCTTTTTCTTGTTTTTTTGCTTTATCCTTTCCAACACAGCTTTGCTTGGAGGCCTCACTGCGTTTTAGCTTATCTTCTTCCTTTCACAAATGTCAAAAGACACATGTTCTCTTTTCATTCTTTCATTTTGCTTTTTCATTCTTGGTGTGACTGGTGGATACAATGGAAGTTTGTCAATTGATTCAGGTTTGTTCACTCTTCTTCCTCTATCAGCAGCCTTGATCTCTTCTTCAGTTATTTGAGACAATTCACTTAAATCATCTTGATTAAGATCATCAGAATCAAAGTCATCTTCAGAGACTTGCACACCAATTGATTTGTCTTCTTTCACTTCTTCCTTAACCACAAACTCACCTTCTGCATTTACCTCAACATTTTTGTACAAATCAACAAATTCTTCTTTGTCATGAAAAACATATATGAATTGTTGCATGTATGCATCTCTTTTCTCTTTATCAACTTTTGGCATAAAGTTGTTGTTGAATGGTGGTGGAACTGCTTTGTATTTGTCTTTCTCATCTACTTGGTTTAGAATACCACAGATGTTTCCTGTGGAAACCAAGTCCTTCAAGAATTCATTCTCAACTTGCAGTTTTGTGTTCTGCACCTTTTCTTCAACAATCATCTTCTTCAATCCATCAATCTCAGTGGTGTATCTTTTCTGAGCTCCGTAGCTGCTTATGCAGTCTTCTTCCAAACTTTTAATCTTTTCTTCACTTATCAACTCACTTGCCTCATATCCATTTATGATACTTTGCTTCCTAAAACACTCACTTTCCAGCTTGCCTACTTTTGTTTTCAATTCATTGATTATTTCATTCAAATCAATAGTAGGAGCAGAGTGTACCTGAGATGATGATTCAGCTCCCTTCTCAATTAATGCCATAAATGCCACATTTTCCCTCTTGATATCATCAACAATGTCTTCTTCATGATTTCTCTAGTCAAAACTACCCTCATGCAGTGTGGTAACAGCCACATTCCCTTGATTTCTGGGTCGATTTTGATTAGTTGGGACTGGGTTGTTTGGAATAGTTTGAAGGTGTTGATTGTTGTTTCTTTGAAAGTTTTGATTCTGAGGCACAACTTGATGATTATTATTCATTTAAGGCTGTTGAAAGTTGTTGAAGTTGGAATTGTAGTTATTGAAGTTGTTGGGATTGTTGTTTCTTTGAAAGTTTTAATTCTGAGGCACAACTTGATGATTATTATTCATTTGAGGCTGTTGAAAGTTGTTGAAGTTGGAATTATAGTTATTGAAGTTGTTGGGATTGTTGTGTCTTTGCTGATTCTGCTGATTTCTTGACTGGTTTTGGTATTGATTCATCTGGAAGATTCTTGGCATGTTGCATTCTCTAGCAAAATGACCAGGCTGTTGACAGTTATAGCAAATTGCTTTTGACTTGTCAAATCCAATTCTTTCATTTGGCCCTGATAGGAGTGATCTACCAGTCCTGTTGTATAGCCTTTTGCTTCTAAGAGCCAACATGGCTGCTTGCCATTTCAAATCCATGTCTTTCAAATCATCAGCATCTATCTGTTCAAGGTCATCTTGAATGACACTTGTATGAATCAGATTCTTTGCAACGAAAGCATTGTATGATTCTATAAACATAGAGAGCAAAGCCTGTGTTTCACTTCCTTGGCCACTTCCTCCACCAGTATAAGGTACATGTCCACTAGCCATTGAGGCAGAATCAATATCATCCATAAGTTGGACATTGAACTTTTGCTGGTTTCCATGATGACTTGTACTACCACCAACAAAAGATTTAGGTGTATCCACACCATGCTCAACTGGTTCTTCAATGATAGGAATCTGTTGTTGATTTTTGGTTGTCAAGTTTCCCATTGGTGCAGTGAGAGCATTAGTGACCTGGAAACATGACTTCTCTTCTTTAATCATTTCATTTTCAATCATTTCAGTTTCTGCAGCCTGAAGGAAGCACACTACATCATCCACTTTCAAATTATTGAAATTGGGCTTTTGGAGGATGAATTTGCAGGCAGTGTACCATTCCTTAGGCATTGAGTTAAGCAGCTTGGTGTTCAGATCAAAATCAGTAATGACATAGTCAGTGGTTCTCAGCTCATTCACAATTGCTAAGAATCTTTCCAGAATTGACTTCAATCTCTCCCGATCCTTATATTTAAATCTCTCTAATTGTTTCTTGTGCCTCTGCTTTTTGATGTTCTTTAATTCAGTGTTCCCCTCAAACATTTCAATGATTGCATCATACATAGCTTTAGCTGTTGTGTGATGTACAACCTTGGTCAGTATTTCCCATGACAGACCTAGCTTTATCATGGCTAAGGCCCTGTCATCCACTTTCCTAATTCTGTCTCTTACAGCAGTAATTGCATTAGCACCATCATTAGTGTCTTGAGGACCATTCTTGATTGAATTCCACATATCCACATCATTATAGCAAACGACTGCTTCAAATAAGACCTTCCATTTTGTGATGTTTTCCTGTCCATATAGTCTAGGAATCTTATTAGTAGACACCTCTTGTTCTTCGTAGCCAGACACTTTGAAAATCAAAATCAGTTGATTTGTAAAAAACAAATTTTAAAACAATCAGATCTGAAACCGGTTGTTCAGATATGATGAATCTGGTGTGAATAGAACAAGAATTAGCGGTAAAGATTTAAACTTTAATTGAAATAAGGAAGAGAAAACACCGGGAAGATGTAGATTTGGACTGAAATGAAGAACATAGCAGCTGACGTCACTCTCTAATGGAACAGTGCTTTGCTTACGTCATTGTTCTTCAAATCTTCTATCAGCAACAATTTCTTACTAAAATAGTAGTGACCAGCTTTGTTACCACTTGTCAGGTCCCCGATTGTAGGTAGATCGTTAACAAATTAAGTCATAACTCACACAATAATGTGTTGACAAGATAGTTAATGACGGGTTGCTATATTTAGAAAGAAAACCGTCTGATAAAGGCGGAATCAATAACAAACGATTTGGTTGCTGAATAATCAAACAAAGTTAACTAACACACAAGATTCACTCAAAAGATTTTCATTTATATAAAGTTAATCATACAAATGATAATCTATCTAGGGTTTCTTGATGGGAAAGTTTTGTCCATACAATTCTAAGAACACCCATCACTTGACAAATATTCTTTATATTATCGTATTCAGCCGCTCTCCAAAGGTGTGCCCTAAATATACCTTTTATAGGCCTGACACCTCTGGACAGCTGTCATTCCTTCTAGAAACCCTAAATATATCGCACATATTCAAAATAATCCTAAGTGTAAAACAAGTCTTCCGGGTAGGCTTTGTAGAAGTAAACTTCTCTGAGTAGACTTTGTGCTCTGCCTTCCTTGTTAGACTTGGTAACCTTGAAGTGTGCCCGGGAACAGTTTTCCGGGTATGTTCTACTTGGAGTATTTTCCAAAGGAAAATACTCACCAAGCAGACTTCAATCTTCTTGATTATATCAGACTTTGCCCGACATAACCTTACTAGCAACCTTGCTCTTCAATGGTCCCATCAACTCCTTGCTTAGATTAAGCTTATTATCAAAGTGTGCTTGGGATCACTGTCCTTGCTTGAGTTGAACCCTGCCCGATGTTACTTGAGATATTTCATTAAACACCAAGCTTATCTGGACCACTGTATTATTAAAGAATACCTTACCCGATCTTCCAATCACTAGGCTTCAAGAGCTTGGTTAGCCAAGAGCTTACTCTGAAGTGAACCTTACTCGGCTATGAAGAACAAACTTGCTTGACATAGAGAAACTTGCCCGGATATACACTAACTAGTGAACCCTGCCTGGTTAACACCAAAGTGTGAACCCTGCCCAGATATCCTCTAAAGAAGACTTCAAGAAGATAACCTTGCCCGATAGGCAAAATATCATGCCCGGCTAAGTAAAACCTTGCTTGGATGTCTTAGGTGTGCCCGACTCCATATTTATCAATATCTGAGGAGGTTGAGAAGATTCCAATCTTTCTTGTAGTCAGTTTTGGGTCAAATCTTGACTCAACAATCTCCCCCTAGATTGGAACATCTCAGCTGTCCCAAAACACCTCTATGGTTACTTACACAGGATTAAAATACACATCAAATTAAAGTCAAATTATATATTCAAATAACATAAACAAATGATTGCATATTCAAAAGCTGTCCAAAGACATTACAAAATAAAGCCTATTCTAAAGATCTTGTCTTTTCCTTGTGTTGTAGGCGGCTTGTCTTCTGTTGACTATCACTGATGCAGCTCTTTGCTGGAGGACAGAAATAATCTGGTGATGAGGGTTACTTTCAGGTATGTGTAAATCCCTTATGTCTGTCAGATCTTCATTGTGCAGACAGGTCAGGTCATCATCTCTTTTGATTATTCCCAAAATAAGACCATCAGAATTTCTCAGTACATAATGACCATTACCTTCTTTGTATTCAATTATTGCAATGATGCCATTGCTCTGAACTGTATAATTGGGATATCTCATTCTTCTTTTAGAGCTGATGCAGGTATTCATATTTGACACAGGATTCTCATTTTTGACCCTCATCTGGTAATACAATTCAGTATTGGCCATCTTTTTCATCTTTGCAATTCTTCTTGTCTTGTCAAGTTGAATCATTTTCCAGCTCTTCTTTTCCTTTAAAATTAGGAATCCCTTGTCAGCTTCATCTCTCAGGAATTTAGATAGATCATTTTGCTGTCAACCTGCCAGCTTACTTATGTCTCTATAATCATACAAATTAAGTGTAGCCATTCTTTCCAACTGCTCTTTAGTGAATTCAGAAAAATCACTTCTAATGACTATGTCTCTCATCAATCTACTTTCCATAATTACTTTTAATGACTCAGAGACAGAATCATAGTAGAGATCTCTGGGAAGATCCACATTGGATTGTGGTCTTGTTGTTCTTTGTGATCCAGTTCTACTAGATTCTTCTGTACCTGCTTATTGAGGTCTTCTTGAGATTGGGGGTCTGAAAGGAATAGACTTCTTAGGTTTGCTGGGCCCTAACTTGAAAGTTTTGATAAAAACCGAATATGAGAAATTTGAACTCCATGTGTTTAAATTTATTTATTATTTTGTTTCTATTTTGTTCCATTTACATCAAGGCCGACTACGAGGCAAGTCCCGGTGGTTGACTGACTAGGGCCCGACAACCCGATAGGCCTGGATTTTTTTTAGTTATATATATATTTTCTTGAAAAAATATGTATTTTTAATGTTTAAACCCAATTACTCAACTAATTTAAGTCCAATTGTTTTCGCCTTCGGCCTAAAAAATATTTCACGATTCCCGAAGACGACCCAGGTTAACATTGTGTGAAATAAGGTAAAATAATAATTTTGGAACGTTACCGCTGAAATTGATGTCTAGATCCATCACTGGATCATCACACATTTACCAAAGTACGTTGATATTGTATCAATAGGAATGAGTCAACATCTATTTAATTGTTTTCATTTTATAAAGAATTGTAATGCTCGTCATTAATATATGAATTGTGATTTTTATCTATATATATTTCAACTAAAGTTATGTATTCTCACAAACATTCGTGTTGTCAAACCATATTTTTATACATGCTACAAATACAAGTAGTTGATATTGTTCAAGATCAAAGACATTAGTTTTACCTTAGGATATTTACTTTAAAACACAAAATTATGATGTATGTGTTCTGATTATTGAATTTGTGTACTTGTGTAATGTTAATGAAATTAAATAATTATTGTCGCTTTAATTAGTGTCTTTTGAGCTACTGTCCAATCAATACGTTACGCACTGACATGTTCCACTGTCTTTGGTCGGGGTGTGATAGATTGGTATCAAAGCTGAAGGCCATAAGTTAAGTGGTTAGATATAATGACCTAGTAGCATGCTTAGGGGTCCTTATACACAATATGCCTTTACGTGTTTTCACCCTGAATTATATTATTAACTGCCGTAGCTTAAATATTATTTAATGATTTGATATTATTCTTGTACACAAAAGCACACACTTATTCCGAGGTTATGCCTCACTCTAAAAGTTATTTTCAAAACTCCAGGATGATTTTTTATCGAGAATTTCGCTAAGAAATCCCACCTTTTTATTCCCCTCTACTTGAGGATGATTCATGTGACGGATATGTAGTAACTGGAAGGGGGACACACTTGTTCACCAAACCCTTGAGACTAATGTCTGCGAGCCTAAGGAAGTGCAATGCGTATAAATCTCAATCCACCGCAAGACTCGGTTACCTTCTTGTAGGGTTCGGTGAGGGTGTAAAACTTGTTAGGCCAAAACATATCACACCAAACATCCACGAATCTACTACCCTCATTGTATAAAATGTGGTCATGTGACGATCACCCCTTAATTTATAACCGAATTCACGGTGGTTGGTGGTTAAACTTGATTTTTTCGTATTGTGTTTTAGTTGAATAGATGAGTGAAGTATGTAAATACGGGGTGGTTCCCGGATTACTTCAACCGTCTATTTCAACATCCCCGCCCCTAATTCGATTTTAATTGATTTAGTTGAAGTTAAGCCATGGTGATACATAGATATTTCAACAATGAGATTTTTGTATAAATTTTTGATTTTTTTATGAATGGTTATTTTATCATTTTGTTGGGACAATCTCATGATGATTCATGTATGTCTCAACCCTTGGTTTAAGTTTTATTACTTCATTTAATTATCAGTTTCATCAAAACTCCAATTTCAAGTTAATAAAAATTTCCTTTTGTACCCTCATGAATTTTCACAAAACTTGAAATTTCGCATAGTTATACAATTTATCCTAAAACATGATATATTTTTACATTTCGTCCCTGTAGCATGTCTTCTCCCGCCTCATCAACCGTAACCGTCGCACCGGCAACTCTGGCTGTAGCATGTCGTCCCACATTTCGAAGGGAATTGTGGATGCTCTTTCAACATTCATTTCTCAGCTTCAAACCTTGAATGCTACTATGACACCCGTGAATCCAACTCCTATTGCTTGCTCCTTCAAACAATTCATGAATGCTAACCCAACAGATTACATTAGGGCCGAGGGTGCTACCACCTTTCTCCAATGGTTCGAGCAGATGGAAAGTGTGTTCCTCCGTTATGCGTGCTCGGAAGATAAGAAGACCACCTACGCCTCAAGCGTCTTTAAACTAAATGCACTCACCTGGTGGATGAACATCCCGTTTCCTGTTTCGGTTAATAAAATAATAATATTAATTATTATGAGTTGGGCTTGTATTGGGTTGAGCAATTAAGTAATGCGGGTTATGGATTTGGACTAATGATGAAGGAAGAAAGACCATGGGCTTACGCCCATGACCCATAATATATAAACCATAAATATTCATTATTCCATTCATTTCCACCCATTCCATACACCATACAAAACACACACTTAAGCTCTCTCTCATCTTCTCTCTTTCTCTAGCCGAATCTAAGAGGAAACCGAGCATCGATTCAAGGTAATGATGTTATGATCTTATATGGATCCAAACCAGCTAGATCTAGTCGCGAAACGACTAACCGACACCCTTAACCGTTAAAGTCACGAGATTCAGATGAAATCGGGTATAAGCCGATCGAATGATGATCTTAGGGGTCACCCTGTGTAACGATTCCGACGAAACCAGGTATACCCTAACCGGTAGACGTTAGTTACGTCATATGTAATGTCGGGTACTTGAGTTACCATGGTAATTATACGAGAATACATGGTTCGTTGTATTGATTGTATGTGAATATATAATTCACCGTATTGATTATGCGATCAAACGATCGATATTTATTGAAACCCGAACGACTCGGGGATTACATTATAGACGAATTATATGATGTTTAGTAATGACTACGAAGTATTAAAGCTTCGGGATAAGTGATTCACGGCACAGAAAAAGAATTTCGATTTAATGGTACGTCGGTACCTTAAACGAAACCTTTAATACCAAACCGAGCAAGAGACGATCGATCAAGCCGAAAAAGATGCACAATTATTAATAATATGATGTTTCAAGTTAATAAATGTCATGGTTTAAGTTTTTAAATCGGTTTTATATAAATTTTATTTTTAAACCGAAAAACGACCGTGTTGGCCTCGTTTTGAGCGGAATTAAACGTTTAACCGAAAAACGAACTGAACCAGATTATCCACAACATTATCCGGATTACACAATCCAAATGAGTGGCCAAGAATGGACTTGTGGGTCCCACCCCACCCCCACATAGGTTCCGATCGGCCTACCCTTCATCCACAACAATTCATTTTTCTTTTTTCACAACTCTCTAGCTCAAATCCTCTCCATTCTCTCCAATCCTCATCCAATAACCCGAGATTTTAACAAGAACAACGAGGTAAAGACCGAGTTATAATCGTTTTCATAGTTCTTTCTCGAGTTAGTTACAAGAAAATGAGGTTTCAAATGAAAAATGGGTGAAAACCCGAGATGAAACCTATTCTTGCATGATCAAGTGATGTATACAAGTTATACAAGGGATCTTGGTCCAAGAAAGGAGTTAAAAGAGTAAAAAACGAATTGTTACGGTTAAATCTTTGTTTTAGTATCATAACCGTAACCATGAATGAAATGGCTTGATCGTGAGTGTAACTTGCTTGGTATTGTGGTATGTTGTTTGTAGGCTCTGTATTTAGTGGTATATAAGGCGGAAAGATGAGTTCGTAGCTTGTAGTGGCGGAAAACGAAAGGTATATTCGGTTTTTGTCGGTTTATGTGTTTTTGGACAGATTGTTGGTCATTTAGAGTTAGGTCACGAAATTTTACAGAGGTGTTAAACACATGGAAATATGAGTTCTGTGAATTTTTGGTAATTTTTGGATGAAGGATGAATATTTGGTGAATTTAATGCTCGGTTTTGACCAAAAATGGTGAAAAATAGTTAAATATCATGAAAAATTCTGGAAAATTGTGGATAAGCTTTTCATATAATTTATAAGTCACACACAAAATTTGAGGTCCGTTGGAGAAGTCTAAGTAGGCTTTTCGGTTTAAACGAGTTCTAGGGATTTCTAGCTCGGTTTTAGTAAAAATGGCATTTAAAAGAAGATTTTAGTTTTGGAAAAATTACAGGGGACTATGTGGATGGCAGGGGACATCCAGGAAAAATTTGGGATTTTTCTAAGATCGTTTGGTATTTACGACATATTTAGTGTTTAAATGGTGTTTAAAAATAGATAAGTGAATTTTAAATATAAGAATTAATTCTGGAAATATTTTTATAAAATTCCCCACTGTTAAAAAGTGATTTGTGCAAAATTTCAAGATCCGAGAGTAAACGGATAATTATTTGTGCTAACTATCAAACTTGTAAAGTAAAACGCGTAAACCGGTGAAGTTCGCTTAAGCGAGCTGACTGGTGCATAAAAACCTTAAAAATGGACTATTTTCATGAAACTAAGTTAATCAAGTAAAAATAAATCATCCGAAAATAATTCGGATGATTTGAGTAATTTTACCCGATTTAACCGTTTCCGGTGTATTAAAGGCGGAAACGGGCCCCGCGGCCAAACGGGGTGTCTAACCGAGCTCTAATTTCACCACTTTAATGAAAATATCAATAACAACTATTTTCGGGTCGTGTGTGGTCAAACTCATTTTTGAAACATAAAAACGGATAACAGTGCTAGGCACGCAAAACGAGAAAAACGACTAATAGTAGTTGTGACCTTGGAACTCTAAACGACATCACAATCTGAGTCCGGAGAAGTGTTTCTGGGTTAACCTTGCCCCCAGAACGGGTACAGTGCTGGGTTGACAGTGTCCCCAGGTGTACCGATAGATAAGATTAAAGATTATATAAACAATAATTGTATAATAACGATCGTAGGGATCATGTTACAGATTGGACGAGTTAACTGATATTGATTGTTGTTACCTACTTGCATGTGCTAAAGTGAGTTTTCACGAGCCCCTTTTTACTGAACTGTTTTAAATATTTTCCCGGGGCGGAAAGCATGTTTTTATCAAAGTATTTAAGCACATGCTGATCGCATGGAAATGAACGTATTTATATAATGTATATTGTACGGGAATCGTACGGTAATGAATTAAGATGGTAATTATCTGAGTTGCTAACAGTGTAAGGCCCGAAACAGTGTTCTGGGTTAACAGTGTCCCTAGAGGTTATTAAATGTGTGTCTGGGGTAACAGAGTTCCCAGAGGTTATTGGAAGTGTTCTGGGTTAACAGTGTCCCCAGAGGTTATTAAATGTGTTTCTGGGGTAATAGAGTTCCCAGAGGTTATTGGAAGTGTTCTGGGTTAACAGTGTCCCCAGAGGTTATTAAATGTGATTCTGGGGTAACAGGGTTCCCAGAGGTTATTGGAAGTGTTCTGGGTTAACAGTGTCCCCAGGGGTTATTTGATATGTTTCGGGGTTAATAGTGTTTTTCACTTGTGGGCTCAGTATAATTACATCGCTTATTTATGATTACCATAATGATTTGTTATGGTGTATTTATATTAGTGAAACTCACCAACTATTCGTAGTTGACCCGTTTTCTCATATGCTTTTCAGGTACAACTAAGATAAAGTGATTGATTACGTGCTAAGTGCTTGATGTGTGTAAGGTTTGCGTGCTGGACGTTAGGATACATTATAACAGATAGAATTATGAACCGTATTGTATGATGTGTGTATCACCTAGACGGTAATGAAAGTTGAGATAATGTAATTTTGAAGTATATTAATGCATTCGGTTTTCTTTATAAACAATGTGGTTGATATCAGAGGTGTCTGTCGCATCCCGTGTACGTTTCCGCTGCGGTTACGGGGTGTTACAGAACTTGGTATCAGAGCCATTGGTTATAAAAGAATTAGGATGTCTTTAAAAGATACCTAAAATATAACCAGTAGCTCAAGTGTTATAGGATCTGAATATCAACTAATAATTTATTGTGACGAGGCCTGGATGAACTTGGATGGACAAGTGAGTTATTATGGTCCGGAACATAATAACAGACTTGTCCGCACGAGGTAGTTCAGGGGAAGTCACGGGGAACATTAATAGGTAAAAATGGCAACATATGTGTAAAGTGTATAGTATTATTTATACGTGCTAATGTGTATATATATATATATACATATCTTGTGGGTACATGTATTGAGAAATAAGACCCGGATAAGGAACCGGGGGATGTGATAATAAAAAGTACCAAGGATGCTGAAATTTCTAGAGCATCGGTTGGTGATAAGTCGGACTTATCGGGTTATAGTTATGATGGTACCAAATCAAATCTCCCGTTTGACATTAACCAGAAATGTCTAGTAACCGTCACTCCCAACCAAAAATTGATAAATCCCATACCCTACCAACACCGGTACCGCCTATTCTATTAACTTCCTATGTTATCCTTACATCCGTTAGATGTTTACACCCATGTATGCTCGAATAGAATGATTACCTATACACAAAGAAGTGTTGGAATCATTATGGCATAGTTGGTTGTTCGTTCGTAGGAGGTATACTGTGTATGCCGGATATACGAATAGACACGGATATTATAACTCCGTGGTAAGTAATCATTCGGTGCTCATGGTGAGCATGTATCGGTTATGCTGACATGCAAAAGGATATTGAAAACAAGCATATTAAACATTGATCTTTGTTGAGAAAGGTCTATATGTCAGTTGGTGACAAGGGTTATGAAACATATTTAAACGTTAACCGATGTCAGGTTAAGTCCATATGTTATTATATTTGTGGGACATATATACTAGATGCCGGTATGTGTAATATATGTGATAATATTTGGTGTGTATGTGTACCTGCTGATATGATTGAACTGGTAACGAGTTATACGGTGAGATTAGTATTGATTACTGCGTACGGGACGAGTACGGCAGAATGACATAAATAGAGTAACCCCAATGATGGAGATTGATATGATTCAGTTGATTGCTCAAGGATAGCAGATGATGATACCGAATGTAGTATCACAGATCACTGCTAGTGTTGATGCAAATGTGAACGCAGAATTATAGATCGAGCAATCACATGATTATGAATATTTCAATTCTTAGTGGTATTACTAAGAGTGATAATGTCCCACCGAATGCTATTATGACTACAAGTATTAGTTATATACTAAACATGAATAGTAGTCGTAATGAATTAGACCCGGTGTGAAGAATATGTTTATCGGTTGTGTTAAAGGAATTATTAATGGATTACTGTTGGTAAAGGGAGGAATAGATTAGCAAGTGGATAGGAAGGATCGAAATGGTTAAGGATATTGGTAAAAGTCTAGAACATTGTGTAGTGAAATATGCTACAGATATGTTGGGAGATTATGTTGTACCGTGATGGAACACGATGGTACAAAATTATAGTTAGAAAATTTTTGTTCAGATAATATGATCAAAATTTAAAATTTTTGTGCTAGAGCACTTTTGTTCGAGTAATTGAGTTCAGAGATTTGAAACTGAGCTATGAAAGATAGAAATGTTGTGTGCTGATCACTTAGAACACGCTAACCGTTTGAAGGAATTGTCGTGTCTGGTAACATGGCTAATTACTCCTGAAACTAAGCGAAGTGAGCACTATATTGGGGACTAACTCCATCGATAAGGAGTATAGTCAACCCTGTAAAATATACAACAGTTGGAAGGGTTGTATCCCAAGCCAGCATTGATATGTTTGACTTTATGGGAAGCGGAATGGGAGGACATTAAGTGAGACGTCGAGTGCTAAAGAAGAGAAATGATAAAGGTATAGTGCAAAATAGACTTGTGAATAAGTAGGTATGCCCTACAATACAGAATTATACCAAGACTAGTTCTAGTGCGAAAACATGAACCGCATAAAGGGTCCTCCCTTAAATGTGGAAAATATAGTTATCGGCAGAAAGAAGAATGTCGGGTGATAGTAGGCCACAGGTATGGTAAAGATAGACGTAATGCCCCACTCGTAGAACCAACTGAAGCCATGAGAACCGGCAACCCCAACCCATTCATGTACAACCACTCCGAGCCCAACAACTTCAATAACAATCCATCCGAAGAAATCAAATTATGCCAAACAGTTGTACTTGCTATGAACGTGGCAGTGAAGATGAACCTCATGACAAGCATCAACCTCTGATCAAGCAAGGAGCCGTGCTTTGTGAGTAATTTGAATAAAGCACGTCATGATCCAAAGGTGGTGTTAAGTATGTGGTAGTTTTAAATCAATAGGCTTCAGTGATATTTTTTTTACGGTCGTCGATAGAAGTTAGCTCCTGCTAACTTCCTACCCTTTGGAAAGATACCGATTAGTGAAACTATAGAACCCTATACTGTAGAATCGCTAACGGTAAATCCCTAATGGTTAACTAAATTGTTCGGAATTGTCCTATTATTCTGAACGATTAACCTTTCTTTATTGACCTACGACCAGAAAAGTAAAGAAGTGTTGACGTAATAGTTAGCATGGATTGGCTAACTCAACATGAAGCAGAAATCAAATACGAAAAAAAGATGATTAGAAGCTCTCTTTCGGACGATGAAGCAATTAAATACAGAGAAAAGTGTACGGTATTATGTTGCCACTCAAATCTCATCTTGAGATGTTATAATATTTACGACAAGAAGACGTGGTGTATTTAACCAACGTGATTGCCAAAGTATTTAAAAGAAAACATATAGAAGATATCCCGGTGGTGCGCAAATTTCCACAAGTTTTCCCAGAAGAACTCCCTGGATTACCGCCAACCCGACAGGTCGAATTCAGAATCGATTAATGCCTCAAGCTGGCCCTGTTGCTAAAGCATCCTGCCGACTTGCACCGTCCGAGATGCAAGAATTATCCAATCAGTTACAAGAATTGTTGGATAAGATTTATACGACCTAGTTAGTCACCATGGGGTGCACCAGTTTTAATTGGGAAACGAAGGACGGAAGTGTTAAGATATGTGTTGATTATGGAGAATTTAATAAAGTGATGATCAAGAGTAGGTGCTCACTTCTTCGAAGTGAATGATCTGTAAAACCAACTGCAAGGGCGATTTGTTTTTAGAAAATTGGTCTTAAATATAGTTATCACCAAATGAAAAATCCGAGAGGAAAACGTTGCGACAACAGTGTTTCGGACTCGCTACGGCCATTATGAATTCTTAGTTATGCCTCTCGGGCTAACAAATGCGCCGGCAGCATTCATGGAACTCATGAATCGAGTCTGTAAACTTTATTTGGACAAATTTGTCATAGCATTCATTGATAATATTTTGATATATTTGCAACGTAAGGAAGAGCACAATCGACGGTTAAGGAAAATTGTGGAAGTGTTAAAGCAAGATGAGCTATACACGAAGTTTTCGAAATGTGATTTTGAATAAAGAAGGCATAATCCCTTGGTCATGTTGTGAAGCAACAAGGATTTAACAAAGACCCAATTAAGAAAGAAACCATTAAAATTGTGCCAAGCGCCGATTTTAAGTCTTCCCGATGGAGACGATGATTTTGTCACGTATTGTGACGCATTGCGTAAAGAGTTAGAATGCGTGTTGACGCAGTATATTAAGGTCATAGCCTATACTTCCCGACAGTTAAAAGTACACGAGTAAGATTACACTACTCACGACTTAGAACTGGGAGCGGTTATCTATGCACTTAAAATGTGGAGACATTGTCTCTACGATACGAAGTGCACCATCTCCACCGATCATAAAAGTTTGCATCACATATTCGATCAGAAAGAACTATATATGAGGCAACGAGGATGGGTTGAGTTGTTAAACAATTACGACTGTGACATCCGTTACCACCCGGCAGGGCTAACGTCGTAACCGATGCCTTTAGTAGGAAAGATCGGGTTAAGCCATTGCGAATGAGGGCGTTGGGGATGATAGTCCAGTCGAACTTTTCGGATCTGATTCGAGTCGCTCAACGTGAGGCATTGAAAGTGGGACAATTGGAAAAGGAGGAACTTTACGGCAATGAGAAGAATTTCGAACAACGCGTGCACGAAATTCTCTACTTCAAAAATTGGATTTGGATCCCGACTCTCCATAACCTTCGTGAATTAATCATTGACGAAGCGCATAGATCGAAATATTCCATACATCCGGGATCGGATTTGACTATTGATGATACGGATATCTGAAAAGATTTTGTTAATGACCGAGAGTGGAGAAAAATATAGTTACGTATGTTGGTGAAAATTTAAGTTATGCAAGAGATAAGGCTGCATACCGAAAACCCTTTGGAACGCCACAATGACAGAAAATTCGCCAATGATAGTGGGAATAAATTACATTGGATTTTGGGATGCAAATTCCCAAGATATATCAAAGGCATGAGGAAAATTGGGTAATCGCGGATCGATTAACCAATCCTCGCATTTCATTCCAATCTATGACGATTACCACAATGAATTCTCGCCCAAATCCATGATGTTGAGTTGGTAACTCGTCGTGGAGTACCATTTTCAATGATCTCAGATTGAAATAGTCATCCTACTTCCATTATTGGAAGGAGGGGAAGGAAGCATCGAGAGCTTGAAGCTTTCTATGGGTGAAGCAGTTATCTCCAATTTGTTAAATTGAAAATGGGCGTCGATCGAGCCATAAGATTTGAATTGACCCGAGAAACAATCAATCGGATTTATAATATTTAAGGTAAGTTGAAAGCAGCGCGAGATTGGCAAAGGATTTATGCCAACATTCAAAGTAAACCATTGTCACTGGAAAGAGGTGACAAGGTATTTTTAAGGCATCACCTTAGAGAGGTGATATGAGGTTTGGCAAAAACTGAAAATAACTCCGTAATATATTGGACCTCATGAAAGTATTTCCATGATTGGTCATTCAGTTTATCGATTAAAGTACTCCAGGGGCTAAGTACTATACATGATATTTTGCCATGTATACGGATTGAAAAGTGCCTAAGCGATGAGGCAACGAGAGTACTAGTAATAGAGGTACTCATAGTGGACATGCTTGCTATCATAACTAATTCCGTAGAGATAGTAGACGGGAATAACTAAACAGTTTGGACATATCAAGCTTTATTAATTAAGATTAAGTGGAATTCACAGCGAGGACCAGATTATACTTGGTAACGCGAGGGTGAATTCTGGAGGAAACCCCCCCCCCCCACCTTTCTCTCGAAAGGAGATAGTGGGCGTGTAAAATTTCGAGGACGAAATTTCTTAACGGGGGGAGAATGTAACGATTCCGACGAAACCAGGTATACCCTAACCGGTAGACGTTAGTTACGTCATATGTAATGTCGGGTACATGAGTTACCATGGTAATTATACGAGAATACATGGTTCGTTGTATTGATTGTATGTGAATATATAATTCACCGTATTGATTATGCGATCAAACGATCGATATTTATTGAAACCCGAACGACTCGGGGATTATATTATAGACGAATTATATGATGTTTAGTAATGACTACGAAGTATTAAAGCTTCGGGATAAGTGATTCACGGCACAGAAAAAGAATTTCGATTTAATGGTACGTCGGTACCTTAAACGAAACCTTTAATACCAAACCGAGCAAGAGACGATCGATCAAGCCGAAAAAGATGCACAATTATTAATAATATGATGTTTCAAGTTAATAAATGTCATTTCCTAAGTTTTTAAATCGGTTTTATATAAATTTTATTTTTAAACCGAAAAACGACCGTGTTGGCCTCGTTTTGAGCGGAATTAGACGTTTAACCGAAAAACGAACTGAACCAGATTATCCACAACATTATCCGGATTACACAATCCAAATGAGTGGCCAAGAATGGACTTGTGGGTCCCACCCCACCCCCACATGGGTTCCGATCGGCCTACCCTTCATCCACAACAATTCATTTTTCTTTTTTCACAACTCTCTAGCTCAAATCCTCTCCATTCTCTCCAATCCTCATCCAATAACCCGAGATTTTAACAAGAACAACGAGGTAAAGACCGAGTTATAATCGTTTTCATAGTTCTTTCTCGAGTTAGTTACAAGAAAATGAGGTTTCAAATGAAAAATGGGTGAAAACCCGAGATGAAACCGATTCTTGCATGATCAAGTGATGTATACAAGTTATACAAGGGATCTTGGTCCAAGAAAGGAGTTAAAAGAGTAAAAAACGAATTGTTACGGTTAAATCTTTGTTTTAGTATCATAACCGTAACCATGAATGAAATGGCTTGATCGTGAGTGTAACTTGCTTGGTATTGTGGTATGTTGTTTGTAGGCTCTGTATTTAGTGGTAGATAAGGCGGAAAGATGAGTTCGTAGCTTGTAGTGGCGGAAAACGAAAGGTATATTCGGTTTTTGTCGGTTTATGTGTTTTTGGACAGATTGTTGGTCATTTAGAGTTAGGTCACGAAATTTTACAGAGGTGTTAAACACATGGAAATATGAGTTCTGTGAATTTTTGGTAATTTTTGGATGAAGGATGAATATTTGGTGAATTTAATGCTCGGTTTTGACCAAAAATGGTGAAAAATAGTTAAATATCATGAAAAATTCTGGAAAATTGTGGATAAGCTTTTCATATAATTTATAAGTCACACACAAAATTTGAGGTCCGTTGGAGAAGTCTAAGTAGGCTTTTCGGTTAAACGAGTTCTAGGGATTTCTAGCTCGGTTTTAGTAAAAATGGCATTTAAAAGAAGATTTTAGTTTTGGAAAAATTACAGGGGACTATGTGGATGGCAGGGGACATCCAGGAAAAATTTGGGATTTTTCTAAGATCGTTTGGTATTTACGACATATTTAGTGTTTAAATGGTGTTTAAAAATAGATAAGTGAATTTTAAATATAAGAATTAATTCTGGAAATATTTTTATAAAATTCCCCAATGTTAAAAAGTGATTTGTGCAAAATTTTAAGATCCGAGAGTAAACGGATAATTATTTGTGCTAACTATCAAACTTGTAAAGTAAAACGCGTAAACCGGTGAAGTTCGCTTAAGCGAGCTGACTGGTGCATAAAAACCTTAAAAATGGACTATTTTCATGAAACTAAGTTAATCAAGTAAAAATAAATCATCCGAAAATAATTCGGATGATTTGAGTAATTTTACCCGATTTAACCGTTTCCGGTGTATTAAAGGCGGAAACGGGCCCCGCGGCCAAACGGGGTGTCTAACCGAGCCCTAATTTCACCACTTTAATGAAAATATCAATAACAACTATTTTCGGGTCGTGTGTGGTCAAACTCATTTTTGAAACATAAAAACGGATAACAGTGCTAGGCACGCAAAACGAGAAAAACGACTAATAGTAGTTGTGACCTTGGAACTCTAAACGACATCACAATCTGAGTCCGGAGAAGTGTTTTTGGGTTAACCTTGCCCCCAGAACGGGTACAGTGCTGGGTTGACAGTGTCCCCAGGTGTACCGATTGAAAAGATTAAAGATTATATAAACAATAATTGTATAATAATGATCGTAGGGATCATGTTACAGATTGGACGAGTTAACTGATATTGATTGTTGTTACCTACTTGCATGTGCTAAGGTGAGTTTTCACGAGCCCCTTTTTACTGAACTGTTTTAAATATTTTCCCGGGGCGGAAAGCATGTTTTTATCAAAGTATTTAAGCACATGCTGATCGCATGGAAATGAACGTATTTATATAATGTATATTGTACGGGAATCGTACGGTAATGAATTAAGATGGTAATTGTCTGAGTTGCTAACAGTGTAAGGCCCGAAACAGTGTTCTGGGTTAACAGTGTCCCCAGAGGTTATTAAATGTGTGTCTGGGGTAACAGAGTTCCCAGAGGTTATTGGAAGTGTTCTGGGTTAACAGTGTCCCCAGAGGTTATTAAATGTGTTTCTGGGGTAACAGAGTTCCCAGAGGTTATTGGAAGTGTTCTGGGTTAACAGTGTCCCCAGAGATTATTAAATGTGATTCTGGGGTAACAGGGTTCCCAGAGGTTATTGGAAGTGTTCTGGGTTAACAGTGTCCCCAGGGGTTATTTGATATGTTTCGGGGTTAATAGTGTTTTCCACTTGTGGGCCCAGTATAATTACATCGCTTATTTATGATTACCATAATGATTTGTTATGGTGTATTTAAATTAGTGAAACTCACCAACTATTCGTAGTTGACCCGTTTTCTCACATGCTTTTCAGGTACAACTAAGATAAAGTGATTGATTACGTGCTAAGTGCTTGATGTGTGTAAGGTTTGCATGCTGGACGTTAGGATACATTATAACAGATAGAATTATGAACCGTATTGTATGATGTGTGTATCACCTAGACGGTAATGAAAGTTGAGATAATGTAATTTTGAAGTATATTAATGCATTCGGTTTTCTTTATAAATAATGTGGTTGATATCAGAGGTGTCTGTCGCATCCCGTGTACGTTTCCGCTGCGGTTACGGGGTGTTACACCCTGGCTCGCATCTGGATCGATCGGGGCGAAAAATGGTGTAAAAACACGTTTTTCGGAAACCGTCCGTGTTTATGTGTGATTATTGCGTCATCTACTCAAAACACAATTCAATTTATGTTTATGTGTGATTATTGCATCCTCAATGATTATGCTTTGTGTGCTTAAATGTTTATTTTATTATTGAGAGAACGTCAAAGAGACCAAGATCTAGCCGCTAATACGATACATCAACACGAAATCAATACTTTAAATATAATACTTTATTGATAATTATGGAGTAAATACATTATGGTGGAGGTAAGTTATGGAGAGAATAACTTAAACTATGTACAAGTTCTCTACTAAATTATGAGCATGAGCTCCCTATTTATAGGCTATTTACAATATACGTTAAATACAAAGACTAAACCGCCTATAACTTATTCGATCGCTACGGACACCAAAACCGTGCACAACAGACTCCCCCTTTTCCGTAGCTATCGAATACTTTATCCTTGAATACTTTAACTGCAAATCACCAGTCACAAACCGTGCACTAACAGACTCCCCCTTGACTGATGATTTTCGGGCTTGTGCAGACAAACAATCTTTAAATCTTTTTCAGCAAACTAATAACATGTAGCTTCTCATATCAGATCTCCCCCTCAAAGTGAGCAACTCTTGGAGATCATTCCGATCATCCACTGGCGTATGATATGGTTAAATATTTCAACAATCAGCATCAAGTCATCAGCTATCTATCAGCACCGGTAAAGAAAACATATCTTTACGTTTAACCTCGTCACACATCTTCATGAACAACTCGATCATTCAACATCTTTCACTTCGGTTTTCCCGCACTTGATAACATGTATCCAAATATACTCTTTGAAGCTCTTCCACATCTTGTTCGCAAAGATGCACTAATGTTTAGGCATAAGATTCAGAGTTCCAACCTTCATTAATAAACCCCAAATGATCAAATTCTTCACTCCAATGACAAGACAAATAATCTCAAATGAAAGTTTTATATCCCCCTTTTCTTGACAAATTCGGCAAGGTCTTAAATAATCTTCAATGTTCACAAACAAACACACTCCTACTTAAATTACACGAGATCTCCCCCTCGGCCAGTCGAAACGCATAAACAGTCAGCCGGAAAATATATTACCAAAATTTGCAAGAAGAGTCTCCAATACATTAGGAACATCCTAGAAAAATTTCGATTAAGAAAATATTTCCGATTTTCCCGCCAAAAATTCATCGAAATTTTCGAAAAATAAATTTTAACGCCAAAATTTTCAAAAATGAAATCTCATTTACGAGGAGTATTCTGGAAAAAATTCGCGCAAGAAAATTTTCCCCGCCATTTTTTTTTTCTTTTTTTTAACGAATTGCCTCTCTAATTCGTTATAAATATACACTTCATTCGTTAACTTAGTTCGTCATCTCCATTCGTTAACTTAATCACCATTCGTCAACCAGTCACTCATTCGTTATACATTTAACGAATCAACCCAATTCGTTATAAATTACCAAATCCAATTCGTTATAACAGTTACACGAATGGCCTCCCATTCGTTAAGATTTCACTTCATTATAACAGTTAACGAATCACCTTAATTCGTTTCTAATACCTTAACGAATCACCTTGAAGAATTAACTAAATTCGTTATCTTTAACTTAACGAATTACCTTAACGAATCTCCTTAATTTGTTACATTTAACTTAACGAATCATCTTCACGAATTACCTTAATTCGTTATGTTTACCTTAACGAATTAACTCTTAATTCGTTAAATATGCCTTAACGAATTAACTTAACGAATTAACTTAACAAATTGCCTTAATTCGTTATAATTACCTTAACGAATTGCCTTCAAATTCGTTAAAGAATTTCATAACGAATTGCCTCCTAATTCGTTAAACTTCCTTAACGAATCAGGTGGTTAGATTTGAACATCTCGCCGGAAAAACGTGATTCGCCGGAAAATACAGTTACATCGCCGGAAAAACTAGATCTGGCCGGAATCTGGATTTTTGAACTTCATCCTTGGTGAAATCATCAAAACACCATAAATTACCATGAAAATCACACCGAACCCTCAGTTTTTCACCACGATTCCGAATTCAACAACAATTTACCTTAACAATTACTTATTCATCTCCAAATAACTTAACCCATAACATGCCCTTCAATGGTGAAAACTTCAATTCACCATAATTAACCACCAAAATTCACAGGAACATGTGAATTTCAATTCTAAACACGAATCCATCATCCAATTAACTTAACAATCACTAAATCATCATAAACAGATTCAAAAGTTAACATACTTTTTCATGGTGAATCACTCAATACACCATAACTTAACACCAAATTACACAGGAAGTTCCCTCTTCCATCAATAAACACGAATTCACCAACAAATCCACCAATAACACACTAAATTACTCCAGATCTGACCAAAATCAGAAGAACACGAAAAACACGAAAACTCATATTTACCTTATTGATGCATCGAGAGCAGCTCCTACTCTGATACCAGTTGAGAGAACGTCATAGAGACCAAGATCTAGCCGCTAATACGATACATCAACACGAAATCGATACTTTACTTTATTGATAATTATGGAGTAAATACATTATGGTGGAGATAAGTTATGGAGAGAATAACTTAAACTATGTACAAGTTCTCTACTAAATTATGAGCATGTGCTCCCTATTTATAGGCTATTTACAATATACGTTAAATACAAAGACTAAACCGCCTATAACTTATTCGATCGCTACGGACACCAAAACCGTGCACTAACAATTATTTGGTGGTTTAGTATCTCATCCTCATCTATTCTAATCTAGTATGATCCTACATTTACCCATTTAAGTTGATTTTGTATCAATAGGAATGAGTCCAATTCTATTTAATTATTTACATTTTCATTAGAATTGTAATGCTCATCATTAACATTTGAATTGTGGTTTTTATCTATATATATCTCAGCTACACTTATGTATTCTCACCAATATTCGTGTTGATCAACCATATTTTAATACATGCTACGAGTACAAGTAGTTGATATTGTTCAAGATCGTAGACATTAGTTTTACCGTAGGATATTTTCTTTAAAATACAAAATTATGTTTTATTTGTTTTGATTATTGAATTTGTGTACTTGCTTAATGTTAATGAAATTGAATAATTATTGTCTCTTTAATTAGTGTCTTTTGAGCAACTGTCCAATCAATATGTTACTCCTTGGCATGTTCCGCCTCCTTTGGTCGGGGTGTGACAGGTTTGATGTTTAATATGGTTTTTAAGAAAGACAGGCACATGTAGACAGTTAGACGAATCATCTAACCCTTCAGAAAACTTGTCTAAAGTCAAACACACATGGGGTGTTGTCCAAATGGTCGGACGTCCCGTCCGACCATATTATATACCGCCTAATATTGTGATGGGTCGTTTAAATTTATGACAACCCGTCCAAAGAGAATTTTGGTCAAAAATTCGAACAAGGAGTTTAATGGACTATCTAATTGTTCCGACGGTTGATCGATCTCGAAGTACCGATTAAAGATAGAGAAAGTAGTGTCCCTTAATACCTTAATTAGCGGGAAAATAGGTTGTAGAACCAAAAAGAGATATTGGTCAGAAATGCAAAATTAATTTGTTATTTGATTTGTTGAAATTGATAAATAGTATAACTAATAAACAAATTAACTAATTAAAAGTAAAGTATTTAAAATATGGTCACATCAAGTTTTGGGTTTAACACAGTTAATATTAAAAATTTGATTGGTATAGTATACTTATCACTACATAGACATAGTTTAGTTTAACACAATCAAATATTGGATAATCAATAGACTCTTCAATCAAAAAATATATCTTTTAAGGATTCTAGACTATTTTATATTGTATGATGGGATTTTTATGAATTATCAATCTATTATCCGACACTAGCAATTACACCACTATTTTCTTTAATGGTAATCACCAAATAGCAGAAACAGTGATACAACGTGTTCAAGATAACAAATTGTTCAGCATATAAAAGAGATAAACACATTAAATCGCAAAAGTGTCAAGTCATTAATAACTTAAAGAAAAATCATAACAAGTGTACTTACAAATCAGATTAAATGTCAAATGAGATCATGCCTAAGCATTGATGCAACCAAAAGGAATTTAGTTACCCATTGTGATGTGAAATGATATTGAAGATAAAATTCACAATCGAAAGGCATGATTTTGGTGTTGACATGGCTTTGTCACTGAAGCTTTTTCGTCCTTTTTTCTTCCCTTGGGTTCTACAGATGTCTAATGAGCAGTTTCTGAGCAAATTAAGTCACAAAACCCGGCAAAAAAATTTAAACTGTTATTTAACGTCAACCGTTTATAGGGCTATGACCTTGGGAATAGGGCTATAGACTCTTTAAGATGTAGTTTTCTGACAAAATTTAAACTGTTATTTAACGTCAGGTGTTTGTAGGGCTATGACATTAGGAATAGGGCTACACCTAGATATCAACCTTGAGTGAAAATAAGATTATACCTATGGGATATGGCCACTCCAATGCTCATCCTTTTCTTGTTTTAAGCTCGTGCTCATGTGAAGCTTCTACAACTTGTGACGTCTTTGGTGCAAACCTTCACAAACAAAATATAAACAAAGTCACCACATTCCATGCACAGTTCTTGTTAAAAACATACAAAGCCATAACAAAATCACACTTCCAAACTTCACTAGTCAACTTTCCCAACTTAATTATTTTTCGTCCCAAAAAAGGCCTGTAATGGGATCACACTACTATGCCAAACCTTTCTTACACTTTATTTCAAGTAGGGGGAATAACACATTGATCATGATTATCTATATTTTTGTCCACTTTAAAACCATATCAATTAATTTCATTCAACGATTTGTGCTTACAATGACATATATGATTTACCATAATGATGTAATCTTCCCCACACTCGACATCCATATTGAAACCCTAGCCAACCACAAGATTTATTGAGGATTTACTATATCACAAGCCATGCACTAAAGTTATGACACAATCTAATTAAGATGATTTCATTCCTTTGGTCATGAGGATCATATTGATGATTTTCAGGAATGTTTTTTCCTATTATATATGTGACCTAGTGTAACATCCCATGTTTCGTTTGGTATTTAAATGAATCGAGTCTAATTAAATTATAGAAAGCAAAATATAATTATCTAAAGTATGAGGGGGTTATGTTTCATTAAGTGAAAAGTTAAATATGAAACCCTACCTATCTTATAAAAGTAGCCACCATCTCATTTTTTAATCATCTTCACCTCTAACCTCCTTTTTACCAAAATCCTGTTATTTTGAGAGCAACCCACAAAGATCCGACGATTCCAGGAGATCTAACTGTCGTATCGGTCTCAAAATTTAACTGAGTGTTCATGGTATATAAAAGGAGACGACCACTAATCAAATTTTTGATCAGAGGTCAGGAAGTTTGGTTTTAATCAAGAAAATCGAAACAGTGGAAAAGCGAGTTTTCTGGCAACTCTTTCATTTTTTCAGCGACTATAGCAGCGGATTACGGCAACGGCAGTGGGCGGCGCTAGTAGAGCTTGGCGACCCGTTCGCGTGGCCTTTTGAATAACTCAGTTCTAAGTTTGTTTGATATGGTTTTGGCTATTCGAGTGATTTCGAACATAAACCTCAAAAGATACATTTTTTTAATTAAAAAGGCTTACTTTGTGTGAACAAAATTGCATTAAACTTGGTAGGATGATAGATTGGTCACGATTATTGATAAAGTAATGAACTTGTTAGTAAATGAGCTAGTTGGCTCGGTTCGGGTTTAAAAGTTTAATGTAAAAATCGTAAAAAGATGAGTAAATGGTATTTGTATGACACGAAACTTCATAGGACGGTAAAACTGTCACACCTGAATATAGGTTCTAGGAATGTGACCAATAGTTGATATCTGTTTTGTAAATATATCAAAGTTTAACATTATAAAGCGAAAGTCTTGAATTAAAGTATTAATATATTTCAAAAGACGGGAATTAAACACCCGTTAAGTTTATTACAAAAGAGTTGAAGCTATAAACCATAACTTACAATACTTTAATAATAAAACTTCATGAGCCATCAGATTGTCTAACGGCTAGACTCCAACACCAAACATCTATTCCTGGTTACCTACGGAACATTTATTAAAATACATCAGCAGCACATGCTGGTTAACATGCTGACGCCAAAAAAATTATGAAAACATTTAGTTCATACTCGAAACAATCAGCGGCCCTCTAGACCGGAGTACCAGTTATATCACATTAGTCAAGCCCTCACAGCCCTATAGACTGGCGCAATGAGATGAGAACTTGTACCACGCGTGGAGGGGTATGCCTATCATCTACCACATATGAGAGGATCTAAACACACGTATAACTAGCCCGATTTCCAACAGATACTAAAGTTTTTGGGATACATTATCACATGTAAAATTTGGGTTCTGGTGACTCGATGTAAGGCCCCGTTCCCGGTGCCTCACATTTGGACGTTGGATTTACTCATAAACACCATTCTTACAAATCAGAGTTAATTAAAACTTTCCCGGAATATAACACCTTAACCGTTTATTACAAGACATTTAATCTTTTCTTTAAAACCATAACATAAACATCGTATTTAAAACATCATTTCTTCCATATTTAGATGCCAGCCGTTCAATCCATGCCATGTGCCCACCTCATGCTAGTTCATTAAACGTATTCACCTGCGTGCATACTAAAAGTCAGCTACGCTGAGTGAGTTCTAGTTAATCAGGCAACATACACTACATTCATATATCATACATACATACATACATACATACATACATACATACATACATATCCGAAGATATATATCCATCCTAAACCAATTACCCTACTACCATTCATACATACATACCTACAATCACATATCCTATTCTACCGAGAGTACGTTCATAGTCCGCCGTCTATACCTATACTCAAGGTTGTGAACACGAAAAAGGTCCGCAGTCCTTACCTATGTTCACCAGTTATGGTACGTGCAAGGTCCGCAGTCCTTCCCTATACCATCCTATATTGACAACACGTACAAGGTCCCCAGTCCTTCCCTATGTTGCAACCTAAACCATAGAACGTACGAAGTCCGCAGTCCTCCCCTATGCTACCACAACACAAATATAGCACGTATAAGGTCCACAGTCCTTTCATGTGCTGACGCCTATCTACATTACGTATAAGGTTCGCAGTCCTTATCTACGTTGGCGTCTATCTCCTATAACATGTATAAGGCCCACCATCCCTATGTACGTCTACATCTATCATCTACATCACGTATAAGGCCCACAGTCCTTAACTACGCCATCACCAGCCGAGTCTATGTCCAACAGAAGTTAGAGGGATTCGCCATCCTAACTTATTATGTCGGACGTAGAACTCACATACCATTTATGTACCTGTATACACATACTTTACATATACAATAAGTATATTGTAGCATAAGAACACTCTCAGCGTTCTTCACATCATTCAATCAACAATCATACTCCTTGTTGATACGTGCAATATCCGAAGATCGGTCACGTACCGAAGAGCAATCCTTCATATCTATAACATATATTATATATAGCATACACTTACCACTTAAGGTAAGTGTATCAACTAATCACATCGAGTATGCACACAACCCCGAAAAACATAACAAGGAATGGGGCTAGAAACTCACCTGTATCCGGTTACGCTCTGAGCCAATAGTAATCCCATTCTTTAATTGAGCACGCCTAACTGTTAAATATATAATTAATTAAGTCGGTAATTTATTTAACCAACACACTTATCAATTGGTCTATTTTGCTTAGTTTATGATGATGGGCTAGATTTATTTTAAGTAGGATATGGGCTGAGCAACTTTTAATCTTACTTGGCCAGGCCCAATCCGTGCATTAAGGCGTATGGGCCCAACTGTCCATTATTTGCAACTGGCTCAGGCCCAAAGCCAGACAGAACACTGGGTCAGCCGAGAACATCTTGGACTATGTTAACCGAAAATATGAGCTGACTGAGAACATGGGTTGGCCGAGAACTCTGACCGAGAACTCTCATGGCCGAGAAACCCCTTGGCCGAGAACCCTCATGTTACCGAGAACTCGAGGAGACCGAGATCTTAGTTCTGATGTCTCCATTTCTCATTTTTCTATCTTTTTCATTTCTTTCTTAGCTTAGTTAACTGTTTTATGGTTTATATTATTGGTTTTAGCTACCTTTTCTACTCATCCTAACTGTTTTACATCCGCTAGTATTTCCTTATCAAGATCCAACCCTTTTAGGTATAAAGTTTAAACCTTTATCTCGTTTTAGGTCTAAAGCTTAAAGCTTTATTGGTTTTTAAACCCATTTTAGCTAGATCCTTAGCTAATGAATAGATTAAGTCCACTTTTATCATCAAGTTTGCAACTTTATGAAACATCTAGACCCGATCTACTCTAGGGTTAAGTTTCATAACAAACAGTTCATAAAAATGTAAACTTTGAATATCAAGAACATACCTTTGAACGTTTTTAGGTCGCAGTCTAGGTTAGTTATGAACTCGTAGCTTGTATATAGCTTGCACACCAAAGATCTATTACTAAAAGGCTTGATTTGATCTTGGATCTTCTTTTATCTCTAGCGGCCAAAAAAAGAAGAGTATATGTGTGTGTTTTAAGGTGTAGAGAGAATAATATGGATGAGATGGATAGAAATGGAAAGATTTATTGTTTAAGGGGTATTTATACGCCCTTAAGCCCATGGACCTAAAGCCTAAATTTCCTTTTTGGTCCACGGTTAATCCATCTTAAAGCCTACTTATCTTTCCTTATTTATAATTCTATTCTTATATTATTTCTCCAGTAATCCGAGTAACTATTACGCCATAAATAAATAATATACTTAAATACTATCCTGTGAAAATTTGGGATGTTACACTCGATAAAGAGTTATAAAGTTATGAGCGTATTCACCTTTGTTTTGATCAGCGCTTTAACTGATTTTGTTTTGCAGTTACCTCGGATCTATTGTACGAGAATAACCAAATATAAATACTAGATCAATGATCTAGCTATAGACCTCTAGTCTATTTGCATATTCTTTACCTTGATAATTATTTCTTTATACTTGAACCTTTAGTCCAAAACATTTATTAATAAAACACTACGTTTCTTCTTCATGAAGAAACATATATACTAAGTTTCTTCTTTGTTAAGAAACATTAAATAATTTTTTTTAATTATAAAGAAGTAATATTTTATCTATACTCTTGGCTTACAAAAACTATATATCACTTATTATCTCATAAAGGTATAGAATATACCCCCGACTAGTGATGGTAGGTTATTTTGTACATATTTTAGCATGCTAATTTATTAGTTTTAACTATTCATTGCATGAACTTCGATACTTCATACGTGTGTATATTGTTTCAGGTCACCTGTGATTAATATAACTATTTTGGACCTGTACGAGCAGGGAATATACACATGAGCGGCTACTCTCATATCGTAACATCATGAGCGACTAATCTCTTCGAATCATACTCGGAGATGTAAAGTTTGTAACTTTCAGTATTTCTCATGTATTTAGAATGATTGATTTGCAATTATCTTTGATTAATCTATGAGTATTGATGTTTAGTACTGCTGTGTATTCATTCATTTTAGGTTTATGTCAATCAGAACGATTAGTTTGCCGGTGGCTATAATAATGCTTATAGCATTGTTTGACTAGTTAGATACAACAAAGAATACAATTGCCCTTAGTTGAGTCACACTGGCAGGGACTGTTTGATAACCAGTGCCATGTGTTAGCGATTGTTGATGCCTAAGGTTTCACTCGTTAGTCAGTCTGTATTGATCTAAGATAGTTAATTTGTTAAGTTGCATGAGATTGCTATTCAGTTGCTTACTTGAATCTCGGGTGTGGTTTGTCTGTGTTAATTGTTAAAAGTTATTATTTTCTTAATTAAGAGTAAAACCAAAACAATTTTTCTTGTGTGATAAACACTACAATTCATTACTTCATAATCGTATAAAATCTGTTACACGTTAAATTGCCCACATACTCCTCGTGGTTCGACACCCTGCTTACCCTAGCTTGCTTAGGTGATTATGAACTGATATTAATTGTTTTTGACTAGATAGCGACAAACTATCATCAACTAGGGTCGAAGCAATATATAATAAAATAATCAGGCAGTACCCCTATCTTGTATGGCTAGCTAATATGAAATGCCTAAGCTTGACGCGGGTATCACTTCTACTTGTCGGCGGGTAATCGAGAATACAAACAAACAAAGCTTCAACACTTTCACGTAGTTCGAGAAATGAATCGTTGTAACTTCAAAACCGAGGCACGAATATCGAGGCAATATGAGTGTGAAGTTTGATTTGGGATGCACAAGGTAGAGCCCGACACCCCTATTTATAGAGTTGAAATTATGACCCATCGCGGTACGCGATGGGCTAAAAAGGTGATCCATCGCGTATCGCGATGGACCGGTTGACCGCCTCTGAATATTATATTCCATCGCGTATCGCGATGGAACTTTATTTTGGCCATCGCCCATCGTGAAGCCGCCCATTAGGTTTGATTGGTTACTTAGTAGACCTGCCAAGTGTTGTCACATGGTGAGACGTGGTTGGACACGTGTCCACGATTACTTCATCTGGACGCGATGACCTAAGACGTGGTGCAAAGTGCGCCATCAAAGCGCCAAATTGCACCCATTTCCCGAGCCCGTGCCCATCGGGTGCTTTTCACCCTCTTCTAGGACCACTGGTGCATGCATGACATATAAGAATATTAATATGGAAACTTATCTCCTTATAAAGAACTTCCAAATATTTTCTACTTTCCATGTGGGATGAACTTTATCTTCCTTATATATACCCATGTTAAGGAGTTCCATTTTCTTCCTTCTTTCCATGTGTGATGGATTCTTTTCCCCCAT
The DNA here is from genome assembly GCF_021521415.1 of Bidens hawaiensis. Taxonomy (NCBI): domain Eukaryota; kingdom Viridiplantae; phylum Streptophyta; class Magnoliopsida; order Asterales; family Asteraceae; genus Bidens; species Bidens hawaiensis. The sequence goes on from NW_027494954.1 coordinate 67,614, forward strand.
TTCCTTAATATGTAATTCTTTCAACTTAATGTAATATATATATATATATATATATATATATATATATATATATATATATATATATATATCTTATTATTTCATTACCATATTTATTATTAAAATATTTTTGGGTCCTTTTATTTACAAATTTGACATTTTAACCCAAAATAAATATGATATTTTTTGAGATGTTACAAAACCGGGTTATAAGGAACTATAAAATAGCAAGCTTGGTTGGAAGAACGATTGAATCGTGATAGTTAACCTAGTTAAATCGCATTGGGAATGCGATTCTATCCGTTAAAACTCGACTCGATTCGTTTGTATATTCGACTCGATTCACTTTATATTCGATTCGATTCATTTAAATATTCAATTCGATTTATTTGAATACTCGATTCGATTCATTTGAATACTCGATTCGATTCCTTTGAATATTCTATTCGATTTGAGAACACACTAAGGAGCTTCAATTCGATTGTTCAATTTATATCGACTACAGATCTAGTTATCTTATATGTGTTTGTGAATAATAGATTAGAGAATGAATTGTATGAGTAAACTAAGCCTCATATCCATTTGCCATGAAAGCGGCATGATATGAAAATTAGGTGGAACAGGTTGCACCGAATATCGCGGACGAGTAACTCTCATATAATATAAAGCTGGAGGTTGAATCGGCATCGTTGTAGTAGCAGGAGACGTTACCGTCGATGTAACATGAGGTGTGGGCAATGGAGATGGAAACGATTGGGGAATCGAAGAAAATCTCGGATCTGATGAAGTCATCGTCGTTAGGGTGATTGTCGTGGTGCTAACAGTAAGCGACACCACCGACCTTTGTTGCACTGACGACCCTGGAATTTGTGGACCAATCTCCACACCAGAACCATGTCTAACTCGACGTTTAGGCGGTTGTTCTGTATATTTCGCCTTTCCCTTGCGTTTTTGTTGAGCAGCATACGAGCTGACTGCCTCAACCACAGCCCATCTAGCATCACCCCATTTCCACCATCACCATCATTTCCATCATCATCACCACCTACGTTCCCACCTGGTCCCTTTTCTCATTCGGAATCCGATTCTTCGTGGATTCAACGTGTTGGGTTTTAACAAGATTGATCAAAGTCATTTAAACCCATTTATATGAAAAAATAACGGATTAATTAGTTTTAAATCCTGTTATAATGATTAATATAAAACCGATTTTATATTTCGAACCCAAAACCCGGATCCATATACAAGAATACATGCTATAAAAATCAACAACCATAGGGTGTTTATGTAATACAACCTTTCAAGATGCAAGGAGGATCAAGAAGATGATGGTCGAATAGCTAGCCTTCAAGAGAGAAGTACCTCAAGCTTGTATACCCCCCAAGCCACCAACAAACACCTTGTATTTCTAGGATTTGAACTTAGAACTCCTTGTTTTTCTCTACCTTGGCCGAAAATGGAGAAGAGAAAAGAGAGAGAGAGAGAGAGAGTTTTCTTGTGTGTGTGAGAGAGAAATGTGAGATTCAAAATGCACCACCCTTGGACCAATTAGTCTAATGCATGTTCCTGATAATAACAATATTAATAAAGAGATGAGAGAGGGGAGGAAAGGGGGGCCGACCCTTCTTTGGTCTCCCTCCCAAAATTCAAGTCAAATTATTTTATCTTGTTCCTTATGTTATGTATATTTATCAAAAGGTAACATAACATGACAAGGAAACATGCATTATGTAACAAACCTTTCATATTTGTTAATTAACCAACTTAAAAAACAATATGAAATGTCTTCTCTCAAAATATAAATTATCCATATAATTTATATATTACACAAGTTCAAATAATAGAAACCCAATTTCTAAATATTCTAAGTGTTGATATTTATTTGTTAGATCATATCTTAAATAAATATCATGGTGTTTGTCTTGCTTGTTATTGGGTATGACTCGAATTGGTTCATAACGTACTAGCCACATCGATTATAATATGTGTCTTGTGCAGATCGAGTCAAACAATCTCCCACTTGCATAAGATACATAGAGAATTAATGCAAATAGCAAATACCACCTAACAACGGTTTACTATCCCTAATACGATGAAGTGCCATTCAATAACACCATCCCTTTCAAGTCCCTCACTTGAAATGATTTAGGTGAATCTATCATTTATCATTTTGCCACAGATGTCATGTCAAAATCTAGAGACACAGAGTGATCATTCGCAGTTGATTTAACTTAGCAGGCCTTAGACATCTTACTCTCAACGAATAAGAGGGACAAATCCCCTTTTGACTACATACGTCTCTTACAATCACCTTGTACTACACTTGAGCTTAGCCTTATGTACTCTCATGTTTCAGAGCAGGGAAAAACTAAGTCAAAGTGTAATATTCGGTGAATATCAAGACCCAATATGTATCTCAGGTCAGAGGATACTATGATATTCTCCTTTACTTCAAATTTACTTATGATTAATCATAAAGATTCCATGTAGTAACATTTGAGGGCGGGTCAGTCCAATATTTATATCCCATAAATATCTATGAACCTTGGTAGCAAACCCTTGTTCTATATTCATACCTTATGAATATCCACCAATCCAAGTTCATAATAGTCTTACCTTCATATTTGTTCTCACAAATATGAGCGACTACGGACATTTAGAATAATTAACTTATTGATGGATTAAAACATGCTAAAATGGAACATAACTCAAAAGTCATAATCATAAACCATATTGATATGAATGAGTCAAAATAACTAATGGTCCGATATCCAAATACAAAATAGATCAAATCCAATCACTAGAATATCAAAGTCCTAAGGCACGAGTGTGACCTTCATGCTTTGGCCTTTCAAGGAGTTTCGTGAGTGGATCCATAATGTTTTGATCGGTGTGAATTTTGCGAATACATATCTTTCCCTTTTCAACTTCACCCCTTATGTAGTTGAATCTCCACTCAATGTGCCTTGTCTTCTGATGTGCACGGGGTTCCTTGATTTGAGCAATCGCACACTCGTTGTCACAAAAGATCTCTAGAGGGTTCTGAATGGTACAGACAACCCCTAGGTCGGCAATAAACTTCCTTATCCACGCAACTTCTTAGGCTGCCAATGAGGCGGCGATGTATTCCGATTCAGTGGTTGACAATGCTACCACATCTTTTTTTGGGCTCTTCCAAGAGACTGCCCACCATTCATAATGAAAACATATCCCGATTGTGATCGAGAATCATCTTGATCAGTTTGGAAACTCGCATCCGTGTAACCCTTTACAACGAGTTCCTCCACACTAGAGCCATATATTAGAAACATATCTTTAGTCCTTCTAATGTATTTTAATATGCTCTTAACCGCCATCCAATGGATACTTCCCGGATTTTGTTGGTATCTACTTGTCATGCTGAAAGCGCATGATACATCCGGTCTAGTGCATATCAAAGCATAAATGATGGATCCTATAGCTGATGCATATGGGATTCCTTTCATTTTCTCTTGCTCATATTTTGAGCTTGGACATTGAGACACACTCATTATTGTTCCTCTTTGAATAGGCACCAAACCTTTCTTAGAGTTCTCCATCTTGAACTATTTCAAGATTTTATCTATGTATGCACTTTGGTTGAAACCTATCAACCGCCTTGATCTATCCTTATAGATCTTTATTCCCAAAATATCGGCGGCTTCACCAAGATTTTTGATGAAAAAACAACTCCCAAGTTATGCTTTTACACCTTCCATGGTTGGAATGTCATTTCCAAACAATAGTATGCCATCAACGTACAATACTAAGAAAGTAATGATGCTCCCACTAGCTTTCTCATACACACAAGCGTCATCAGCATTCTTGATGAATCCAAATTTCTTAACCTCTTCATCAGAATGGTGATTCCAACTCCTAGATGTTTGTTTCAATCCATACATTGATTTCTTTAACTTGCATACTTTATTAGGATGTTGTGGATTAACCAAACCTTTGGGCTGAACCATATAGACATCTTCTTCAAGATGTCCATTTAGAAAAGTGGTTTTGACATCCATTTGCCAAATCTCATAGTCATAATATGCGGCTATGGCAAATAGTATCCTAATTGACTTTAGCATCGCCACGGGCGATAAGGTCTCATCATAATCAACCCCTTGAGTTTTAGTAAAACATTTGCTACAAGTCTTGCTTTATAAGTATCCAAGTTTCCATGCATATCTTTTTTCTTCTTGAAAACCCACTTATTTCCAACCGGTTTAGAGTTAAGAGGTGGTACAACCAAATCCTATACTTTGTTGTCATGCATGGATTGCATCTCAACGTTCATAGCTTCAAGCCATTTGTCACAATCGGATTATGACATTGCATCATGGTATGTGGCGGGTTCATCCGAATCTACCACATAGCATTCATCCATGAAAAATCCACATCTTTTGGGTGGATTACTAATTCTACCAGATTTTCGAACGTTTTATGTGTGTTGATCAACCATTTGATCATTCTCAACAATATCTTGTTGAGTGCTAGTATCTACCAAACGTGTATCGGCCTGTGGTTCTCAATCCTCCTCGAGTTCCACCGTTCTACTAGTTCCTTCCATAAGGAACTTAGTTTCCAAGAACTCGGCCTTTCGAGCAATAAACACCTTTTGCTCGGTTGGTTTGTAGAAATAATATCCTGTAGAGTCCTTGAGAAATCTTACAAAGATACACTTAGTGGATCGGCTTTCAAGTTTGTTTTGGGTGTTGTGCTTAATATAAGCGTCACAACCCTATACCTTTAAATATGATAATGATGGAACCCTTCCATGCCATATTTCAGAAGGTGTCTTGTCTACTTTCTTGGTTGATGCCATATTTAGAATACGGGTTGCGGAGAGCAATGCAAAACCAAAAAATGATATAGGCAATGTGCTTCTAGCCATCATAGATCGAATGATATCCAATAAAGTTCGATTCCTCCTTTCGGACACACCATTATGTTGTAGTGTTCCGGGTGGAGTGAGTTGTGAGATAATTCCACAATTCCTATGATGATCTTGAAAAGCACCACTAAGGTATTCACCTCCTCTATCCGAACGAAGTACTTTGATGTTCATATTGAGTTGATTTTCTACTTCATTTTGGAAGACTTTGAACATTTCAAAAACGTCATCTCTGTATCTTAGCAAGTACACATACCCATAACGACTATAATCGTCGATAAAGGTAATGAAGTATCTTTCACCATTTCTTGTCATTGCCTTAAAAGGACCACATACATCCGAATGTATGATACCTAATAAGTCTTTTGCCCTTTCGATAGTTCCACTAAAGGGTTCGTTGGTCATCTTTCCTTGTAAACAAGATTCACACTTATCAAATGAATCATCATTTGATTCCAAAAGACCATTCTCTTGAAGTTTATGTATGCGATCTTTGTTTATGTGACCAAGGCGACAATGCCAAAAATAAGTTTTACTCAAATCTTTTTTGAGTTTCTTGGTGCTAGATTGGTACAACGTGTTATCATGAACTAATTCATAAATGCCATTAGACGACATTGCTTTAAAATAAAAGACATAATTCGTAAACTAATACCATTATCCACAAATTTCAAATGATAACCACATTGTCTTAAAAGAGAAACGAAGATAATATTCCTAGTCAAACTAGGAGCAAACAAAATGTTATTCAAAACAACTTCCAAACTATTTGGAAGCTTCAAAACATAGTCTCCTTGAGCTTCGACATCAACCTTTGCTCTGTTTCCCATGAAGAGACTTGTCTCTCCTTTCTTGAAATGCTTATTTCTTTTGAACTCCTGCAACAAATTGAAAATATGAGTTCCACATCTGGTATTCAATACCCATGTGTTAGAAGAAATAATATAAGATCAACGTGTATCACGAAAGGTGTACCTGAGGTTTTGTAACACCCCGTAACCGCAGCGGAAACGTACACGGGATGCAACAGACACATCTGATATCAACAGCATTGCTTATAAAGAAAATACCACTACATTAATTTATAACATATTACATTGTTGCGAGTTGCGTTACTGTCTAGGTGTTACACACATATATTACCAATAAAACATTAATAAATTCATTACAAAACATAGAGCAGCAAGCTTCCAACAGGTAGCACAGATAGTTAAGCACATATCAATCATTCCAACTTGGGCATACCTAGAAAACATGTAAAGAAAACGGGTCAACTACGAATAGTTGGTGAGTTTCACTAATTTAAATAAACACTGACAAATCATTTTTAATAATCATTTATTAACCATATAATCATGCTGGGAACTATGTTACCCCAGAACATTTCCAATAACTTTCTGGGAAATATGTTACCCCAGAACAATAATAACCCCTGGGAACTATGTTACCCCAGAACAATAACAACCCCTGGGAACTATGTTACCCCAGAACAATAACAACCCCTGGGAACTATGTTACCCCAGAACAATAACAACCCCTGGGAACTATGTTACCCCAGAACAATAATAACCCCTGGGAACTATGTTACCCCAGAACAATAATAACCCCTGGGAACTATGTTACCCCAGAACAATAATAACCCCTGGGAACTATGTTACCCCAGAACAATAATAACCCCTGGGAACTATGTTACCCCAGAACAATATAACCCCTGGGAACTATGTTACCCCAGAACAATAACACATGATAAACATTTTATATATTCTATGCATCAGTCCATATATATATAAATGTACAAGTATTTCCATACGATCGGTATGTACTTAAATACTTTAAATAAGTCATGTTTTCCGCCCCGGGAAAATATAATTAAAACAATTTATTAAAAGGGGCTCGTGAAAACTCACCTTTTTGTGAGTCGGTGAGTAATATAAGGAACAGCTACGTGCCTGGATCTGTAATATAATATCTAGTCATTACTATATAATTCCCATAACTTAAATACATATCAATCGGTACATCTGGGAACATTGTTAACCCAGTACTGTACTCGATTCGGGGACAATGTTAACCCCGTGACACTTCTAAGGACTCATATTGACATTGCTTAGAGTTTGACAGTCAATTTAGTTAAGGTGATGAAATTATAGCTCGGTTTGACACCCCGTTTGGCCGCGGGGCCCGTTTCCGGTATTTCGGTGCCGGAAACGGTATAATCGGGTAAAATTACCCAAATCATCCGAATTATTTTCGGATGATTTATTTTTTTACTTAATTTACTTAGATTTATGAAATAGTCCATTTTTAGAGTTTTCATGTACCAGTCAGCTCGCTTATGCGAACTTTGCCGGTTTACACGTTTTAAGCTTTAAAAACTTGTTTTTATGTTCTTTTTAGCACAAATGATTACCCGATTAGTCTCGGGTCTTGAAATTTTGCACAAAACTTAATTTGACAGAAAGGAATTTTGTAAAAATTTTCCAGATTTATTTTCTTATATTTATATTTATTTATCTATTTTTAAATCTTATTAAAATACTAAATATATCAAAAATACCAAAACACTTTAGAAAAATCCCAAATTTTTCTGGGATGATCTTTATCATCCTCATAACTTTCTGGAATTTTCCCAGATTTATTTTCCTACATTTACATTTATTTATCTATTTTTAAATCTTGTTAAAACACTAAATATATCAAAAATACCAAAACACTTTAGAAAAATCCCAAATTTTTCTGGGATGATCTTTATCATCCTCATAACTTTCTGGAATTTTCCCAGATTTATTTTCCTACATTTACATTTATTTATCTATTTTTAAATCTTGTTAAAACACTAAATATATCAAAAATACCAAAACACTTTAGAAAAATCCCAAGTTTTTCTGGGATGATCTTTATCATCCTCATAACTTCCTGGAATTTTTCCAGAATTTAAAACTTATTTTTCAAGCCATTTTCACCCAAAACCGAGCTAGAAAGCCCTAGAACTCGTTTCACCGAAAAGCCTACTTAGACTTTTCCAACTGAGCTCAAATTTTGTGGGTGACTTTTATATGTTATAAAAAGCTTATCTTAAATTTTCCGGAATTTTTCATCATGTTTTGCTATTTTTCACTATTTTTGGCCAAAACCGAGCATTAAATTCACCAAATATTCATCTTTTATCCAAAAATTACCAAAAATTCACAGATCTCATATTATCATGTGTAGATCATCTCTGTGAAATTTCGTGACCCAACTCTAAGCACACAACAATCTGTCCATAATTCATATACACACGAAAACCGAACTATCTAGTGTTTTCTAGCTTTAGATCGCAAAGATCTCGGTTTCTAGCCTTTGCTAGCCGCTAGATACAACACTTACAAGCACATCAACACCACACCAAGCAAGTTATACCCACAATCAAGCCATTTCTTTCCTAGTGTCGGTTAAAACATCAAAACAACGATTTTGACCGTAAAAATCCATTCTCGACTCTTTTTACTCATTTCTTGGACCAAGATCCCTTGTATAACTTGTATACATCTCTTGGTCATGCAAGAGTCGGTTTCATCTCGGATTTTCACCCGTCTTTCACATGGAAAATTCATTTGACAAGATTTCAACCGTAAAAATTCATTCTAAACACTTTTAACTAATTACTTGGATCAAGATCCTTTGTATAACTTGTATACATCCTTTGATCACACGAGAATCGGTTTCATCTCGGGTTTTCACCCGTTTTTTCACATGAAACTTCCTTTTCTCAAGAATTTATGCAATTAAAAACAAGATTCAAGTATCAAAACATGCTTATACCTTCAAGTTTTTGGTTGGAGATCAAGGGATTTGATGAATGCTTGAAAGTTGAGAGAGTTTGAGAGTGTTTTTGTGATAAAAAAAAGAAAATGAAAGATAATATGAACAAGGGGGGGGGGTGGCCGGCCATATGTGGGGGTGTGGGGGGGGCCCACATCTCGAATATTGTCCACACATTTGGATTACGCAATCCGGATAATGTTGTGGATAATCTGGTTCAGTTCGTTTCTCGTTTAAACTCGTAATTCGGCTTGAAACGAGCCTAAAATGGTTGTTTTTCGGGTTAAAATAAAATTTATATAAAACTGATTTAAAAACTTTAAAAACTTAACCCATGACATTAAAACATCATATTATTAATAATTACGCATCTTTTTCGGCTTGATTGATCGTCTCTTGCTTGGTTTGGTGTTAAAGGTTTCGTTTAGCGTACCGACGTACCATTAAATCGAAATCCTTTTTCTGTGCTATAATTTACTTATCCCGAAGCATTAATACTTCGTAAATATCACTAAACATTATATACTTCGTCTATAATGTAATTCCCGATTCGTTCGGGTTTCAATAACCGATCAATGATTAATTGTAATTCCAATACGATTCACTATATAATTGAGTATGATTCATACTGTGAACCATATATATTCGTGTCAATGTGCTATAACTCATATAATCAATATTAAATAACACGTAAATAGTATATTCCGGCTAGGGTATACCTGGAGTTGCCGGAATCGTTACATTCTCCCCCCGTTATAAAAATTTCGTCCTCGAAATTTTATGCGTCAACTACTTCCTTTTGAGGAAATAGGTGGGGGTATTTCTTCCGAAATTCATCCTTTCGTTCCCAAGTAAATTCTGGGCCTCGTTGCGAATTCCATCTAACTTTGACCAACGAGATCTTATTGTGTCTAAGTTGCTTGATCTTACCGTCTACTATTTCGATGGGCTCCTCTACGAAGTTGAGCCTATCACTTATTTGAACACCCTCTAAGGGTAACACCGATGTCTCATCCGCCAGACATCTTTTCAAATTCGACACATGAAACACGTTATGAACTGCACTTAGTTCCTCAGGCAGTTCTAGTCGGTAAGCTACCGGACCGATCTTTGCAGTAATGTTGAATGGTCCAATGTATCTAGGGGCCAACTTCCCCGCCTTTCCAAATCTGACCACTCCTTTCCAGGGTGATACTTTCAAGTATACCTTTTCACCCTTCTCAAATGACAACGGTTTTCGACGGGTATCAGCATAACTCTTCTGCCGATCCCGCGCGGCTTTCAGGTTGTTCTTAATCTCAAGAATCTTGCTGGTCGTCTCCTGGACCAGATCCGATCTAATGATCTGCGGGTCTCCCACTTCAGACCAGCAAAGTGGTGATCGGCACTTTCGCCCATACAATGCTTCATAAGGTGCTGCCTTTATACTGCTATGATAACTGTTATTATAGGAAAATTCAACGAGTGGGAGATGTTGATCCCAATTTCCCTTAAAGTCCAGTACGCAGGCACGAAGCAAATCCTACAAAGTTTGAATGGTCCTCTCAGACTGACCATCGGTCTGAGGGTGGTAAGCTGTGCTTAGGTCAATACGTGTTCCCAATGCTTCTTGGACAGCTTGCCAAAGTTTGGAGGTGAAATGGCTATCCCTATCGGAGATGATCGAGATGGGGATGCCATGACGAGACACTATTTCATTTATATAAATTTGCGCAAGTCTCTCAGTGTTAAAAGTATTCCTAATTGGAATAAAATGTGCCGATTTGGTTAATCGATCCACGATTACCCAAATCGCATCATGACCTCGGGGTGTCTTGGGGAGGTGTGTCACAAAATCCATTGTGATCTGCTCCCACTTCCATTCCGGAATTTCCGGTTGTTGCAACATTCCCGAAGGTTTCTGGTGCTCCGCCTTAACCCTCGCACACGTCGTACACTTGCCGACGTATGTGGCTATATCCTTTTTCATTCCTGGCCACCAGTAAAATTCTTTCACATCCTTGTACATTTTATCTGATCCCGGATGTATGGAATATTTCGATTTATGTGCTTCATCCATGATCAAATCACGAAGGTCATGGAGGGTCGGGATCCAAATCCGATTTTTGAAATAAAGAATTTCGTCCACACGCTGTTCGAAATTCTTCTCATTCCCGAAAAGTCCTTCTTTATCCAATTGGCCCTCTTTCAACGCCTCGCGTTGAGCGACTCGAATCAAATCTGAAAGGTTCGACTGGACTATCATCCCCAAGGCTCGCACACGTAGTGGCTTGACTCGATCCTTTCTACTCAAGGCATCGGCTACAACGTTAGCCTTGCCGGGGTGATATCGTATGTCACAGTCATAGTCACTCAGCAACTCGACCCATCTTCGTTGCCTCATATTCAGTTCTTTCTGATCGAATATGTGTTGCAAACTTTTATGATCAGTGAATATGGTGCACTTTGTACCATAGAGATAGTGTCTCCAAATTTTAAGTGCAAAGATGACTGCTCCCAGTTCCAAGTCATGGGTAGTGTAGTTTTTCTCATGAACTTTTAACTGTCGAGACGCATAGGCTATGACCTTTTTATTTTGCATTAACACGCATCCTAACCCTTTACGGGATGCGTCACAATATACAACAAATCCATCGTCTCCGTCGGGGAGACTTAAGATTGGCGCTTGGCACAATCTTTGCTTTAGCGTTTGAAACGCCGTTTCCTGCTCTTCACCCCATTCATATTTCCGATCCTTTTGAGTCAGGAGGGTTAAAGGTTGGGCGATGCTGGAAAAGTTCTCTATAAATCGACGATAGTATCCAGCTAAGCCTAAGAATTGGCGGATTTCTTTCGGAGATTTAGGCGCTTGCCAATTCTTAATAGCTTCAACCTTACTCGGATCAACGTGTATTCCTTGGTGGTTTATAACATGACCGAGGAATTGCACCTCTTGTAACCAGAAGTTACACTTGGAGAATTTTGCATATAACTTCTCCTGATCCAGGAGCTCTAAAACTAACTTTAAGTGTTGCTCGTGCTCCTCTTTACTCTTCGAGTATATCAAAATATCGTCAATAAATACAATGACGAACTTGTCGAGATAGGGTTTACAGACTCGGTTCATGAGATCCATGAACACTGCTGGCGCATTTGTTAGCCCAAAAGGCATAACTAAAAATTCGTAGTGGCCGTAGCGAGTCCGAAACGCGGTTTTCGGAATATCCTCCTCTTGAATTCTAACTTGGTGGTATCCCGATCTAAGATCAATTTTTGAGAAATAGCTCGCACCTTGTAGTTGGTCGAACAAATCATCGATTCGGGGAAGAGGATATCTATTTTTGATGGTTAATTTGTTCAATTCCCTGTAGTCAATGCACATTCGAAGGCTTCCGTCCTTCTTTTTCACAAATAGTACAGGTGCACCCCACGGGGAATAACTGGGACGTATAAACCCCTTATCCAACAATTCCTGCAACTGGTTGGATAGTTCTTGCATCTCGGACGGTGCAAGTCTGTAGGGGGCCTTAGCAACAGGGCCGGCTTGAGGTAATAAGTCGATTCTGAATTCGACTTGTCGGGTTGGCGGTAATCCAGGAAGTTCCTCTGGAAAAACTTGTGGAAATTCGCGTACCACGGGAATATCGTCCACCCGTTTTTCCTCAGAATCAGCGGCCGTCAGGCTCGCTAGATACGCCACACATCCCTGACGTATATATTTCAACACCTTGAGGTGGGATATAAATGGTATCATGGTGCCGGATTTTTCTCCCTGCACTAATACCTCCTCGTCATCCGACACCCGGATCTTGACGGTTTTCTTTTCACAGTTTATTTCTACCCTATTACGAGCCAACCAATCCATTCCCACTATCACGTCAAAACTACCCAATTCTACCGGTAACAAGTCAATCAGGAAGGATTGTTCGCTCAGAATAAAAGGGCAATTCCGAACAATCCGATTAACTATCATGGTTTTACCGTTAGCGACCTCTACGGTGTAGGGTTCTATGGTTTCACCAATAGGAAGGTTTGCTATCGAAAGGAACCTAACGGAGACAAAACTTCTATCGGCGCCTGTATCAAATAATACAGAAGCGTAATGATCAGAGACGAGGAAAGTACCTGTCACTACGCTGGGGTCCTGGCGCGCCTCGTTCGCTCCCATCACAAATGCCCGGCCTCGCGCCGGATTGGACGCCGATGGCTGACCCGCGAGTTGTCTCCCGTTTCCTCCCTGATTCAGTTTCGGGCAGTTCCTTTTGAAGTGATCCGTGCTGCCGCATTCGTAGCAAGCACGGCTAGTGGTCACCATCTGGTTTCCTTGCGGGTTCTGCTGTCGGGCTGGTTGAGTTCTAAATGGTTGCGCCCGAATAGGTTGCGGTTGACGGTTCAGGTTGTTCAGATTTGTCTTACAATTTGGTGCGTAGTGTCCAACCCTGCCACACCGGTGGCACACCACCTCCTTGCACACGCCACTATGGTGGTAACCACATTTCCCACATTTAGGAAACGTTCCCCTCTGCGGTTCTTGCCTTCCGCCCGAACTAGTCATGGCATAGCTCTGGGCAGCGGGCCTAGCTCGTTTACCTTGCTGTTTCTCTCGGATCCTATTGTCATACGTACCTCGCTTTCCCCCGGCCTACTCTCCCGTCGCCTTTATCGATCCGCTCCTTAAGAAATCATACGTGACAATACCAGCCTGTGTCACTGCACCCTCATACGTCTGGTGCCCTCCCGCGTTAACTATACTCCTCACTACTGGAGTAAGTCCCCAAATATAACGTTCCACCCTCTTTGACTCTGGGGTGACCAACCACGGCACTAATCGTGACAGTTCATTAAACCGGTTGGTATATCCCAAGTGGTCCGCCCCATGCATCTCTAGGTTCCACAACTCATGTTCCAGTTTCTGCAATTCATTCTTTGGGCAGAAATGTTTCAAAACAAGATCCTTAAGCTCTGTCCAGGTCATGCGGTTTGTCGCCGCCTGACCTCGAGTCTGTACTATGGTGTTCCACCATGTCAAGGCATGGTCTGTGAACGTACAGGTGGCGTACTTAACGACACAATCCTCGGGACAGTTGCTGATATTTACCACTGATTCTATTTTCTCTAACCATTTCACTAACCCATTCGGTCCTTCCGACCCGTTAAATTCTAAAGGCTTGCATAACATAAAATCCTTGATTGAACAACCCCTGGATGGTCCAGTGCGGTTGGTCTCTACAGTAGGGATAGGGCCATTACTGTCGGTAGCGACCACCGTAGGCGGTGCGTCATTACTCGGCATAGTGTTGTCATTCCTTGGAGGATTAGCGTTTTGTTTCCCGTCATTATTTATGGGCGTTTGATTGCTCGGAGGGGTTGGATTGGTCGAGTTATTAATACTGGCGGCGATGCGCGATACTATATCCGGTATCGCCGCCTCCAACTGTTGAGCAATCAAACGGCTCACATCTACTTCCGATATTTTCGTTGATCGTTTCGGTGCCATTCTACACAACATCAAGGAAACACATATAATTAATACCATTCCAAATTATGAAACACAAAACACATTCCATACACTAATAAACATTAGTACATATTACACAAACATCCATTTACATACTTCCCAGTCATCATTACATAACTAAGTTTTAATACAAAGGGCCTATGTTGGTATCATCCTCGACATAACCCGCAATGGGTCAGTGCTTGAATGATACCCAAAAGTATCGATAATGATATGCCCTACAAGAGACCCCCTATGGGCCAGTGGTTGTACTATAACTAAACAAGATTCACTCCGTGTTAGTATCACCACTAACTACTTACACGGAGTATCAAAAAGCGGTTCAAGATTCTACCATCCAACACATCTACACATGGTGGTAAACCAACCCCACCAACACCGCCACCAGCACCACCAACACCGCCATCATAACCCGCATTCGGGTTTCCATCTGGTCGATCAACCAGTGGGAGTATGAGCACTCCCTTTTTAACTGGTTAATAGCATACTGGTGGTCCAGTATGCTGTCCCCGAGGTACGCCCGCCTCTGTACCCCCACGACCAGGGCGGCAGAGTGCTCGTTCACCTGCTCGGTGAGAACACGTAGCCAAGCCGCCAAGTCCCGCTCCTGCCTTGGCAGACCCCACACAGGTAGGGTTGCAGGCTCGGGTTGGGGGCGGGAAGACTCGCCCCGGTGGTATGTGGATCTGGGTGGGGTAACAGTGGGCGGAACATACGGGGCACTGATCCGCGCCGTGAGGCGGGGACCGTGTCTGGGGGGAATCGGGGTGGTCTGTGGTGCGGGCGGGGTAGGAGACCTGGTAACCCTAGCAGGGGAGGGTACACTAGCACTCCTAGCTGGGGTGGTCTGTCTAGAAGTACTATGACTAGCCTCCGAAGGCTCGGAGCTGGGTGCTACACTTGGGCTTCCAGAGGCCCCGGAACTAGCCTCTTCCGGGTCCTCTTCCGTCGACACACTAGGTGTTCTTGCCATTATACCTGCACACAAGTTAACAAACATATAGTCCTTTTCGTAGTGTAATTCATAATTAAATTAACACATACTTATTTATACAACTTTACCACATAATAATATTATCATATATTTACACATATGTTGCCAATTTTACCTATTTAAGTCCCCCGTGACTTCCCCTGAATTCCCTCGTGCAGACAAGTCTGTTATTATGTTCCGGACCATAATAACCCACTTGTCCATCCAAGTTCATCCCGATCTCGTCACTATATATTATTAGTTGATATTCAGATCCTATAATACTTGAGCTACTGGTTATATTTTAGGTATCTTTTTCAGACATCCTGATTCTTTATAACCAATGGCTCTGATACCAAGTTCTGTAACACCCCGTAACCGCAGCGGAAACGTACACGGGATGCAACAGACACATCTGATATCAACAGCATTGCTTATAAAGAAAATACCACTACATTAATTTATAACATATTACATTGTTGCGAGTTGCGTTACTGTCTAGGTGTTACACACATATATTACCAATAAAACATTAATAAATTCATTACAAAACATAGAGCAGCAAGCTTCCAACAGGTAGCACAGATAGTTAAGCACATATCAATCATTCCAACTTGGGCATACCTAGAAAACATGTAAAGAAAACGGGTCAACTACGAATAGTTGGTGAGTTTCACTAATTTAAATAAACACTGACAAATCATTTTTAATAATCATTTATTAACCATATAATCATGCTGGGAACTATGTTACCCCAGAACATTTCCAATAACTTTCTGGGAACTATGTTACCCCAGAACAATAATAACCCCTGGGAACTATGTTACCCCAGAACAATAACAACCCCTGGGAACTATGTTACCCCAGAACAATAATAACCCCTGGGAACTATGTTACCCCAGAACAATAATAACCCCTGGGAACTATGTTACCCCAGAACAATAATAACCCCTGGGAACTATGTTACCCCAGAACAATAATAACCCCTGGGAACTATGTTACCCCAGAACAATAATAACCCCTGGGAACTATGTTACCCCAGAACAATATAACCCCTGGGAACTATGTTACCCCAGAACAATAACACATGATAAACATTTTATATATTCTATGCATCAGTCCATATATATATAAATGTACAAGTATTTCCATACGATCGGTATGTACTTAAATACTTTAAATAAGTCATGTTTTCCGCCCCGGGAAAATATAATTAAAACAATTCATTAAAAGGGGCTCGTGAAAACTCACCTTTTTGTGAGTCGGTGAGTAATATAAGGAACAGCTACGTGCCTGGATCTGTAATATAATATCTAGTCGTTACTATATAATTCCCATAACTTAAATACATATCAATCGGTACATCTGGGAACATTGTTAACCCAGTACTGTACTCGATTCGGGGACAATGTTAACCCCGTGACACTTCTAAGGACTCAGATTGACATTGCTTAGAGTTTGACAGTCAATTTAGTTAAGGTGATGAAATTATAGCTCGGTTTGACACCCCGTTTGGCCGCGGGGCCCGTTTCCGGTATTTCGGTGCCGGAAACGGTATAATCGGGTAAAATTACCCAAATCATCCGAATTATTTTCGGATGATTTATTTTTTTACTTAATTTACTTAGATTTATGAAATAGTCCATTTTTAGAGTTTTCATGTACCAGTCAGCTCGCTTATGCGAACTTTGCCGGTTTACACGTTTTAAGCTTTAAAAACTTGTTTTTATGTTCTTTTTAGCACAAATGATTACCCGATTAGTCTCGGGTCTTGAAATTTTGCACAAAACTTAATTTGACAGAAAGGAATTTTGTAAAAATTTTCCAGATTTATTTTCTTATATTTATATTTATTTATCTATTTTTAAATCTTATTAAAATACTAAATATATCAAAAATACCAAAACACTTTAGAAAAATCCCAAATTTTTCTGGGATGATCTTTATCATCCTCATAACTTTCTGGAATTTTCCCAGATTTATTTTCCTACATTTACATTTATTTATCTATTTTTAAATCTTGTTAAAACACTAAATATATCAAAAATACCAAAACACTTTAGAAAAATCCCAAATTTTTCTGGGATGATCTTTATCATCCTCATAACTTTCTGGAATTTTCCCAGATTTATTTTCCTACATTTACATTTATTTATCTATTTTTAAATCTTGTTAAAACACTAAATATATCAAAAATACCAAAACACTTTAGAAAAATCCCAAGTTTTTCTGGGATGATCTTTATCATCCTCATAACTTCCTGGAATTTTTCCAGAATTTAAAACTTATTTTTCAAGCCATTTTCACCCAAAACCGGGCTAGAAAGCCCTAGAACTCGTTTCACCGAAAAGCCTACTTAGACTTTTCCAACTGAGCTAAAATTTTGTGGGTGACTTTTATATGTTATAAAAAGCTTATCTTAAATTTTCCGGAATTTTTCATCATGTTTTGCTATTTTTCACTATTTTTGGCCAAAACCGAGCATTAAATTCACCAAATATTCATCTTTTATCCAAAAATTACCAAAAATTCACAGATCTCATATTATCATGTGTAGATCATCTCTGTGAAATTTCGTGACCCAACTCTAAGCACACAACAATCTGTCCATAATTCATATACACACGAAAACCGAACTATCTTGTGTTTTCTAGCTTTAGATCGCAAAGATCTCGGTTTCTAGCCTTTGCTAGCCGCTAGATACAACACTTACAAGCACATCAACACCACACCAAGCAAGTTATACCCACAATCAAGCCATTTCTTTCCTAGTGTCGGTTAAAACATCAAAACAACGATTTTGACCGTAAAAATCCATTCTCGACTCTTTTTACTCATTTCTTGGACCAAGATCCCTTGTATAACTTGTATACATCTCTTGGTCATGCAAGAGTCGGTTTCATCTCGGATTTTCACCCGTCTTTCACATGGAAAATTCATTTGACAAGATTTCAACCGTAAAAATTCATTCTAAACACTTTTAACTAATTACTTGGATCAAGATCCTTTGTATAACTTGTATACATCCTTTGATCACACGAGAATCGGTTTCATCTCGGGTTTTCACCCGTTTTTTCACATGAAACTTCCTTTTCTCAAGAATTTATGCAATTAAAAACAAGATTCAAGTATCAAAACATGCTTATACCTTCAAGTTTTTGGTTGGAGATCAAGGGATTTGATGAATGCTTGAAAGTTGGGAGAGTTTGAGAGTGTTTTTGTGATAAAAAAAAGAAAATGAAAGATAATATGAACAAGGGGGGGTGGCCGGCCATATGTGGGGGTGTGGGGGGGGGGCCCACATCTCAAATATTGTCCACACATTTGGATTACGCAATCCGGATAATGTTGTGGATAATCTGGTTCAGTTCGTTTCTCGTTTAAACTCGTAATTCGGCTTGAAACGAGCCTAAAATGGTTGTTTTTCGGGTTAAAATAAAATTTATATAAAACTGATTTAAAAACTTTAAAAACTTAACCCATGACATTAAAACATCATATTATTAATAATTACGCATCTTTTTCGGCTTGATTGATCGTCTCTTGCTTGGTTTGGTGTTAAAGGTTTCGTTTAGCGTACCGACGTACCATTAAATCGAAATCCTTTTTCTGTGCTATAATTTACTTATCCCGAAGCATTAATACTTCGTAAATATCACTAAACATTATATACTTCGTCTATAATGTAATTCCCGATTCGTTCGGGTTTCAATAACCGATCAATGATTAATTGTAATTCCAATATGATTCACTATATAATTGAGTATGATTCATACTGTGAACCATATATATTCGTGTCAATGTGCTATAACTCATATAATCAATATTAAATAACACGTAAATAGTATATTCCGGCTAGGGTATACCTGGAGTTGCCGGAATCGTTACAGGTTTGCCCCGCATCCCTCTTTTCTTTCAACTCCTTGAGTACGTTGGACAATTTCTCATCCAATGTCCTTTCTCACCACAACCAAAGCATGAGTCTTCCGAGCTAACCTTTAGCTTCTTTTCCTCTGGTTTGGGTTGTCCGCTTTTGTCTTCCATTTGAACTTACCCTTGACGTGTCCCTTGCCTTAGGTTCCAGGTGATGCCTCTTCTTATTTCTACCTTCATTGATCGTGAGTACTGGTAAAAACCTTCCTACCCATTCCCACTTCGGCCGTTTTGAGCATTGCGTGAAGCTCACCAATGCTCTTGTCCCGTCCATTCATGTTGTAGTTCATGACAAAAGTCTCAAATCTTTTGGTTAGGCCATTAAGGATCATATCCATGGCTAACTCTTTTGAGATGGGACAATTTAGCCGTTTGAGCCGATCAATGTGGGTTTTCATCTTAAGCACATAAGATGAAACCGATTGGGTTTCTTCCATATGACATGCATGAAGCGCTTGAACCATTTTGAAGCGTTCCACCCTAGATTTAGTAAGGAACATTTCCTTAAGTTGGGTGATCATGTCATATGCCCCATGATTTTCAAAATCCTTTTGAATTTCGGGAATCATAGTTCCCAACATGAGACAAGAAACTTGCACAGAATCCTTGGTGTATTTCAACCAATCGTTATATCCATCAACATCGTCAATGTTTGGTTCATCGGGAATAGGATCGTCCAATATGTAAGATTTATTTTCTTATTTGAGAACAATTCTCAAATTTCGATACCAATCCATAAAATTGTTGTAGTTAGGACGATCCTTATCAAGTATAGCTCTTAGTGGTAGGTTATGCATGGGTGGGATAATTGCGTTAGGTGGATTGTTGATTGCAGCCATCTACATAATTTAACAAAGCTCAATTTTAGTATTTTTGATATCATTTAATAATTTTAATCGTTAATACCCTCTATGTCTCCAAGACAATTAATGATTAAAATATAGAACCCAACGTTACATTCACATAGTAGTTAGGTGACCTTTATCCTATTATTGAATTAACAAGGTAGTCAACGTTTGATGATTGCAACCCTTTGCAACTTCTAGTTTTATGGGATCGGTTAAACATCATATGTTTGGTTGGCATGATTAATCCCATCAACACCTTTGTATGCCATGCTTTGGTGACCCTATTCACAAGGTTTCCAAATCAAGTCATCCTACTTACACACACATGTGAATTTGTACATACAAGTGGTTAGGTGACCTTTATCCCACAAATATGGCAAATACACCTAAAACTCAAAAGTTTTCTCCAATGTGGGTAGGTGACCTTTATCTCACATCGAGTTCCCAAGTGATTCGAGTGTTGTATAAAAGGATGGTGGTAAACTTGTTTTAAAAGGGATTTAAGTTTTCTAAATTTTAAATTGGAAAATTATTTATGTACCTTGCATTTGCATGCATTCAAATGTATCCTAATACATTTTTCTCTAGTAAAAGAAATATGACTAATCTACTTATTATTACAATCTAATGTGAATAAATAATTAGATTACAAACCCAAATAAATGAATATTACAACCATATTGAATAATCAAATGAACCACAACACAAACATTCATCCAAACACAAGGCCATGGCTAGGTTATGAACATCCAATACACATCCAAATATGCAAGTATTACATGTCTAAATGGTTCCCATTTTTTAACCTCAAACTTTCGGCCAAGGTTAAGTAAACCGAAAGTTTCGGGTTTTGTCTAAACAAAACAACCAATCTTCCAAATGACTTAACTCTTCAAGATTATCACACGCATGTAAAGTATAATCTTGAAAAATCAAGGGGTAACCAAAAAGCCAAAATATTTCGGCCATTTGGTGAACCACACCATAAAACCCACCCGAAAATATTTTAGATCTATTGATGAATGTATCCGTATAAGCGGCTGTTGATGCCATTTTTAGGTTTTAACAAGATTTATCAAAGTCATATAAACCCATTTATATGAAAAACGCAGCGGATTAATTAGTTTTAAATCTTGTTATCTAGATTAATATAAAACCAATTTTATATATAAAACCCAAAACCCGGATTAATATACAAGAATACATGCTATCAAAATCAACAAACATAGAGTGTTTATGTAATAAAATCTTTCAAGATGCAAGGAGGATAAAGAAGATGATGTTTGAATAGCTAACCTTCAAGAGAGAAGTGCCTCTAGCTTGTATACCCCCAAGCCGCCAACAAACACCTTGTATTGCTAGGATTTGAACTTAGAACTCCTTCTTGTTTTTCTCTACCTTGGACGAAAATGGAGAAGAGAAAAGAGAGAGAGTTTTCTTGTGTGCATGAGAGAGAAAGGTGAGATTGAAAATGCACCACCCTTGGACCAATTAGTCTAATGCATGTTCCTGATAATAGCAATATTAATTAAGAGATGAGAGAGAGGGGGAAAGGGGGGCCGACCCTTCTTTGGTCTCCCTCCCAAAATTCAAAATCCAAATAATTTTATCTTGTTACTTATGTTATGTATATTTATCAAAAGGTAACATAACATGACAAGGAAACATGCATTATGTAACAAGTCTTTCATATTTGTTATTTAACCAACTTAAACAATAATATGAAATGTCTTCTCTCAAATATAAATTATCCATTTAATTTATATATTACACAAGTTCAAATATCTAGAAACCCAATTTCTAAATATTTTAAGTGTTGATATTTATTTGTTAGATCATATCTTAGTTAAATATCGTGGTGTTTGTCTAGCTTGTTATTGGGTATGACCCGAATTGGATCATAACGTACAAGCCACATCGATTATAATATGTGTCTTGGGCAGATCGAGTCCAAAACAACGGCCATTATATGGACATTCATAAGATGTATTAATCAGATGACCAATCAGACGTTTGGTCCTAGGACAATCATCAGGTGCATGATTACGATAAGTCTTCATTCTCTTCATCGTGTCAGCCGCCATGTGTTCGAGTTTCAACACATCATCTTCAAACGTCTGATAGATTACAAGATCAGGAATCAGATCTTGTATAACTAACTGAACAAACCGCGGACACATCAGAAACTTGCCATGGCGATTCTTGACCAGACAATTCTCCTTCAGATGATAAAAGATAAGCTTGGAGAAATTGAACGGTTTGTTCAATATTAAAGCCACGAATGCGGATTGTAGCATAATCCAAACTTCGTCAAAACCACCTTTATGTCCCCAAAGGCAATGAATCAAAACGTGTAGTAAATACTTGTATGGGGCATACAAGTAAGCCTTGTTGTATTTGGAACGGTCTAGGTCTCCCATATAAAATAACCTCTGAAATAGTCCCGGATCAACGCTTTATCAAACTCACATGGAATATGCATGTTATCATTAAACCTCAGCACTTGACGTATAACACCTGGGGTAATAGTGATAGTCGTCTTGTTGATCTATGCAATGATGTGTTTCGCCGATTCCACATACCTAGTCGTATCCCAAAATGGGTGGATCACGCTAAAATATACTATGACATTAGCGTTTATTGCATAGTAGATCCGGGATCGGCGTAAGAAAGAAATAATATCACCAAATACATCATGATCAACAAAATTCTCCTGTACGAATGCATATACGTCTTGATTCAGGAGTAGCTGGTGCTTGTTGTTGCTGTACTGGAGGTTGTTCTTGCTGTGCAACAGCTTGTGATTCAACAGCTGGGGCATATGGAATTATCTCGTCAGCCATTGTTGTAATCACAATACCCGAAGATTAGTAAAACCGAACTTTAGTAAATAAAAATCAAATTTTATTCAATACTTAATGACAATTTTATTTTGATTAAGTATCATTCGCTATCTCATTTGTTATGACAAAATGATTCATTAGTTATAACGAATGGTTTGATTCGTTATCTTATAAAAACGAATGAAAAAATAACGAATGAGTAAGACCATTCGTGTATTCTATAAAACGAATGAGAGGTCCATTCGTTACAAAATCACACGAATATGACTGATTCGTTATAATGTACAACGAATGTGTCCATTCGCATCAATTAGACACGAATGATCACCCATTTGCATTCCATAACAAATAAGCGTCAATAATTATCTATGCTTGACTACCTAATGTCAGAGTCAAAATTGAATGTTCATGAGCATTCAACATTTACCCAGATTTCCAATTAATCCATAAATCACATTGAAATAATACAAAATTAGCATCAATAGACCCAAATACCCATCGTCTATGTCAGGTCCCCGATTTCAGCTGGATCTTGCTCAAATCATGTCATAACTCACACAAATAAATGTGTCGACAAGGGAGTTAATGACGGGTTGCTATATTTAGAAAGATTACTGTTTATTAAAGGCAGAATCAATAATAAACAGGTTAGTTGCAATCAATATTCATATGTAACTAACACACACAAGATTCACTCAAAAGATTTCCATTCATACGAAGATCATAATACAAAAAGGATAATCGATTTAGGGTTTCTTGTAGGAAAACGGCAGTGGCTCAATAAATATTCTCACTTAGTAACGTATTCATCCGTCTATTGTTCCGTGTTGTGTCTGTCCTCAGGTGTTCCTTAATTATTCTTTTTATAGGCCTGACACCTTTGGACAGCTGTCATTCTTTCTAGAAACCTTAAATGCTAACACATATTCAAATTAAATATTAAGAAATAATCCCAAGTGTAAAACAAGTCTTCCGGGTAGGCTCTGCATCAATTTTGTCTTTCCGAGTATGCTCTGCCATCCTTCATAACTTGGTAACATAGAAGTGTGCTCGGGATCAGTTTCCGGGTAGACTTTACTTGAAGAGTATTTTTCCAAGTAAAATACTCACCGGGTCGACTTCAATCTTCTTGACTTTTCCAGACTTTGCCCGACAAACCCTTACGAGCAACCTTGTTCTTCAATGGTCCCTTCAACCCTTTGCTAGTGAATAGCTTATTAGCACAGTATGCTTGGTAGCACTGTTCCTTACTTGAGTTGAACCTTGCCCGATGATTCTTAAGATATTCCATCAAGACATCAAGCATACTTGGACCATACTTATTAATGAATACCTTGCCCGGTCTTCCAATCACTTGGTTTCATGAGCTTGGTTAGCCAAAAGCTTACTCGGGAGTGAACTTTAATTGGCTATGAAGAAAAAACTTGCTTGATAAAGTGATCGTTGCCCGGATAAGCATAAACTAGTGAACCATGCCCGGTAATACACTAATTTGCAAACCCTGCCCGGATATCCACTAAAGAAGATTTCAAGAAGATATCCCTGTCCGATAGACAAAATATCGTACCTGGCTAAGTAAAAGCTTGATCGGAAGTCTAAGGTGTGCCCGGTTCCATACTTAGTCATTTCTGAGGAGGTTAAGAAGATTCCAATCTTCCATCTGATCAGATTTGGGTCAAATATTGACTCAACAATCTCCCACTAGATTGGAACACCTCAGCTCTCCGAAAATACATCTATAGTTACTTACACAGGATTAAAAATACACATCAAATTCAAAATCAAAGTTACATAATCAAATTATATAAACAATTACATATTCAAAATTCTGTCAAAAGACATTACAAAGTAAATCCTACTCTATGAGTCTTGTCTCTTCCTCTCATTGTAGGCAGCTTGTCTTCTGTCAACTATTACTGATGCAGCTCTTAGCTTAAAAATATCAAGGATTCGGTAGTGAGTGTGACTTTCTGGAATAACCAAATCCCTTACATCCATCAGATCTTCATCATGCAGGTAAGTAAAGTCTTCATCTGTTTTGATTATCCCCAGTGCATTTCCATCAGAGTTTCTTAGCACATACTGGTCAACATCTTCTTTATAATCAATCTCAGTAATGATTCCATTCTTTTGAACTGTGTAGTTGGGGCGTGTCATTCTTCTTTGAAGACTGATGCATGTATTCATGTTTGACAAAGGATTTCTATCTTTGACAATTATCTTGTAGTTCCTTTCAGCAATGTCCATCCTTCTTAACTTTGCAGTTCTCTTAGATCTGTGAAATTGGACAGTTTTCCAGTTTCTCTTTTCTTTTAGGAATGGGAAACCTTTGTCAGCTTCTTCTCTTAAGTACTTGGATAGATCATTCTGTTGTCTTCCAGCCCTCCTGCTTCTGTTTCTGTAATCATACAAACTAAGATATGCCATCCTCTCCAGTTGTTCATGAGTGTATTCATGAAAATCACTCCTCACAACAATGTCTCTCAGTTGCCTACTTTCCATAACTACTTTAAGAGACTCAATAACATAATCATAGTAGAGTTGTCTTGGCAGATCCACATCTGATTGTGGTCTTTCTGTTCTTTGGGATCCACTCCTACTTGATTCACCTCTTCCACCTCTTCCACTTCTTAGATATCTTCTTGAAATTGGCGGCCTGAAAGGATAGACTTCGTGGGTTTTCTAGGCACCAAATTGAAATTTTTATGTATATTGACTCTACCATTTCAGGTGGAATGTGAATAAGTTCATCAATATTGTGTCCTACCTCTTTCCATAGAATTTTTATCATTTTTTGTATTCCAGGATTGTTTGACAATCCTGCAGGCACAAACACTCCATCAACAAAGCTTCTAGGGTTATCACTTTCCCATAGAGCCTTTTCCCAGTCAGCCTTTTGAATCTAGAAAAGGTTTCTCAGGTCCTCCTTTTCTAAGGCATTAAATGAAGCTTCATCCATTCCCCCTTGATTAATCATTATCCCCCTTAGAAAATTGATCATCTCTTCATTCTCCCAAGGAATAATTGGTTCATCTTCAGGTTCAGGCTTGACTTCTTGTGGGGTAGGGGTTTCAATCGGTCTGACTTGTTCTTTTGACTTTTCCCTCAAAGTTTGAATTCTTCTTTTCTTTGTTTGAGGTTCATCAGTTGGTTCAGACTACTTGGATGAGCTCTCAGTTTGTAACCTCTTCATCTTTTCTTTTCTTTTGAATTTATTGTAATGGTCCAACACTGATTCTCTTGATAAGTTCACAACTATCTCAGGCTTTACCCCTTTCTCCAGCAGGTATCCACACATACCTCCAAACTTCTTTTTCAAAGTTTCCATCTTTTCAATCTTTTCATTCTCTTTGACACATTTTTCTATCACCTTCTCTCTTTCACTATTGTAGAGATCTTGAAGCTTGTCATACTTGAAGTGGCTCAAATCTTTTTCAGAATATCCATGCCTCCTTAGATAGTCTCTGTGTTTCTGAGCATCTCTATTCTTTTGTTGCATTGCTCTTTTGATCTTTTCATTTTCTTCCTCAAGTCTCTGATTCAACTCATCATCATTCATAGCAGCCAAAGTCTCAAAACTTATCCCAAATCTTCTCAATGTCACAACTAATGGATGTTTCTTTTTAGCTTCCATCATACTCAGCTCAATGTTTGCCCTTTGTTTCTCAGTCATTGTAACTTGAGGGGACACAACACTGGCAGCTTCAAAACCTTTTCCATCATTGTCATTATTATCATCAGATTCACCAGACTCGTCCTCTTCTTCTGTTTATTCATCAACTGCATCAATTTTGGGTTCATCAGAAGGTGGATGATCTATGATTAGCACATTTGGCACTCTTTGCATGTGTTCTTCAGGCTTTAAGGTTTGCAAAGGTATTGCCCTGATTGGACTTGCCTCATCATCAGGAGTCTCTACAAAGTATTTATTTTGATTATCCCATCTTCCTTTCTTTGCAGACTCAGTTCCTTCAGTTGGCATAAATGATTCTGGTCTATCCCTTTTTCTTGAGTATTTCTTTCCATACTTGGGATCATCCACATACTCCCATTCATCTGGGTTTTGTCTAATGCCATCTTCAATCTGTTGAGCCCATTTCTTTGCAGCCATTGAGGCAATGGACTCACCAATCTCCTCTTCAGTCATCATTTCAGCATTCAGATTGGTAGGTTCAGCAGTTTCATTTGACTTCTTTTCAGGTTGGCTTTGGGGTTGAAACATGCTAACCACCATAGCTAAGGAATTGTCGGCTTCCTCATTTCTTTTCATATTAATGAAAGCTTCAATCACATCTTGATCAGCCACTTCTTCATTAATTACTTTTGCCAAATTGGCTTGGTTGATTAAGGCTTCTTGCTCTGCCAGCTCCTCTGGAGTCAAGGTTTGGGCCAAAATTTCCCTCTCCCTTGTTTCTCTCAATATATTTTCCTGTCTCTTCTGGCAGCAGCAGCAGCTTCAGCATCATCTCTGAACAAGATATCTTTCTCTAGATAAGCCTTAACAGGCTCTTTTTCAGTTACTTTAGCCTTTCCCTTACTCAATCTTCTCTGGATCTCTTCTTCAGTTTCAGGCTCAACTTCATTAATATCTATATCCAGTCTTTCCATCTCTTCATCATACTCTACAGTCTTGGAGGTTTCCATTTGTTCAGTTTCTGGTTCAGTGAGTATCAACTCCTTAGTAGCAGCATCTTCTTCATTCATTACATAAGTTTGAATGTCAGTTAGATTATCAGTAGCCACATCAGTCAAGATATCAGTATCTTCATCATCAAACTTTTCAATTTCATTTCCAGTCTCTTCTTCATTTCTCATTTCTTCCTCATCCTCACTCCATACCACATTCAGAACTTCATCATTCACATCATAATTTTGTTCTCCAACATCTGATTTATTACCTTCATAATTAACATCCTCTAATCTCCTTTCATCACTTTCCTCACCATCATCATATGCATTCAGAATCAATTTCAAACTATCTACATTCTCAACATTTACCACATAATCAGTTGGCATCTTTTCATTCTCCCCCTGTTTTGGGGCAGCTGATTCTTCTCAACCTCCTGCTCCAGGGCTCGAATTCTCAATTTTGCACGTACCAACTTATCTAACAACATTACATTTTCATTGGTAACCTCCTCATTTCATCTCTTCAACTCAACATTTTCAACCATTAAATCCAAATTTCATTGGAATATATCTGTTTCTGAATGCGGGGTTGTAGGTGGTGACGTAGAAAAAGGTTTATATTCAGGTTGTTTTTGGGTTTGAATAATGGGTTGGGGTGGTGATTGTGTATGAGGTGGGCTTGAAATAAATGGATCAGTGTGAATTGGGCTAGTGGTTAAGGTTTGAGGTGAGGATTGAGTAGTTTGGTGTGGTGGAGTTTGTGGTGGTGATGGTATAATGGGTTGGTTAATGTGTAATGATGATTGTGGTGGTGTTGGAATAGGTAAGTCAGTTGGTAATGGTTGGTCTGGTGGAGTATGTGGTGGTTGTTCAGGTTCTTCAATTTGCTCCCCCTGATCCAGTGCAACATCATTCATGGCTACTCCAGCCCCTCCTTCATCTCCATCATGATCATCATCTCCACTTTCAGAACTATCATCCTCACTCTCAACATCATCTTATCCTCCTTCCTCCTCTGAGCTTAACTCAGGCACCAGCATAATCTCCAAATCATGGTTCAACAACCATGGTAATATTTCAAAAGGAGTGTTGGATTTGAATCTGTTTGCCCATTCAGGATTTGCAATTCTTCTATATGCGTCTGGATCCTACAGCTGATGTGTCATACCAATTGTGGGCAAATCTTATTGTTGAGTCAAGAAATTGACCTAAGGGGGAGATTGTTGAGTCAAGAAATTGACCTAAGGGGGAGATTGTTGAGTCAAAGATTTGACCTAAATGAAGTACATGGAAGATTGGAATCTTCTCAACCTCCTCTGATTTCGCTAAGTAATGGATCCGAGAACACCTTAGACATCCGAGCAAGCTTTTACTTAGCCGAGTACGATATTTTGCCTACCGGGCAAGGTTTACTTCAAGTAGTCTTCTTTAGTGGATATCCGAGCAGGGTTTGCAAATTAGTGCATTGTCGGGTAAGGTACACTAGTTTATGTAAATCCGGGCAAGGTTCACTTTATCAAGCAAGTCTGTTCTTCAAAACCAAGTATTTTACTCTTCCGAGTAAGGTTTGGTTGACCAAGTCCAAGAAGCCAAGTGATTGGAAGACTGGGCAAGGCATTCATTAATAAGTATGATCCAAGTATGCTTGATAATCTAAAGGAATATCTCTAAGTAATATCGGGCAAGGTTCAGCTCAAGCAAGGAACAGTACTCCCGAGTACACTTTGCTAATAAGTTATTTTATAGCAAAGAGCTGAAATGGATCATTGAAGAACAAGGTTGCTCGTAAGGAGTTGTCGGGCAAAGTCTGGCAAAGTCAAGAAGACTGAAGTCTACTCGGTGAGTATTTTACTTGGTAAAATACTCTTCAATTAAAGTCTACCCGGAAACTGATCCCGAGCACACTTCTGTGTTACCAAGTTATGAAGGATGGCCGAGCATACTCGGAAAGACAAGATTGGTGCAAAGCCTACCCGGAAGACTTGTTTTACACTTAGTTTATTTTGAATATGTAATTTGAATATGTATGATTGTATTTAGGGTTTCTAGAAGGAATGACAACTGTCCTAGGTTGGCAGGCCTATAAATAGAATGTTTAGGGCACGCCGCCAAGAGAGAGAGAGGACACGGACTTTGAGCCTTTACACTTTTCGGATAAGAAAGAATATTTCTTGAAAGTGACGGCTGTCCTAGGATTCCTAAAAACCCTAAATCGATTATCCACTTTGTATGATGAAAATTATATAGATGGAAATCTTTTGAGTGAATCCTGTGTGTGCTTTCTACCTTTGATTATTCTTTGAAACCGTATGTTTGTTATTGATTCCGCCTTTAACAAACGGATATCTTTCTAAATATAGCAACCCGTCATTAACTCTCTTGTCAACACATTAAAATGTGTAAGTTATGACATGATTGATTAAGGTCCAGCTGAAATCGAGGGGCCCGACAAGTGGTATCAGAGCTTGTTACTGCTATTTTGGAAAGATTGTTGCTGATTGAAGATTTGAAGAAGAATGACGTAAGCAGACCACTGTTCGATTGATTTGTGACGTCAGCAGCCCTGTTTTTCATTTTTCTTCCAGATCTACAATCTACCGGTGTTTTCTCTTCCTTATTTCAATTAAAGTTCTAATCTTTATATCTAAATCTTGTCCTAATCACATCAGACACATCAGATCTGAGCATTCTGTTTTCAGATCTGATTATTTTGAGACTCTGTTTTTACAAAGAAACTTATTTTTAATTTTTATTTAAAATGTCTGAATATGAGGAAAAAGAGGTGTCTACTAACAAGATAACAAGGTTGTATGGACAGGAAAACTTTATCAAATGGAAAGTACTCTTTGAAGCAGCCGTATGCTACAATGATATTAATATGTGGAACTCCATCAAGAATGGTCCACAAACTGCTGTTGAAGAAGGTGCAAATGCAGCTGCAACTGCCGCTGTAAGAGAAAGAATGAGAAAGGTGGATGACAAAGCCTTAGCTATGATTAAGCTAGGTTTGTCTTGGGAGATTCTGACCAAGGTGGCACATCACACAACTGCCAAGCAAATGTATGATGCCATCCTTGAGATGTATGAAGGGAATACAGAACTAAAGAACATAAAGAAGCAAAGATTGAAGCAACAGTTGGAAAGGTTCAAGTATAAGGAAGAAGAAATGTTGAAATCAATACTAGAACGTTTTCTAAGTATTGTGAATGAGTTGAGGACAACTGATTATGTAATGACTGACTTTGATTTAAGTACAAATTTACTCAACTCAATGCCAAAAGAATGGTATACTGCTTGCAAGTTCATCCTTCAGAAGCATAATTTCAATGAATTGAAATTGGATGATGTAGTATGCTTTCTTCAAGCTGCAGAACTTGAAATGATAGAGAATGAGATGATTAAGGAAGATAGACCCTGCTTCAATGTTTCAAATGCATTGACTGCACCCATGGGAAATCTGTCTACCAAGAATCAACAGCAAATTCACATTATTGAAGAACCAGCTGAACATAATGTTGTTACTCCAAAATCTTTCAATGGAGGTAGCACAAGTAATCAAGGAAATCAGCAGAGGTTCAATGTGCAACTGATTGATGATACTGACACTGCCTCAATGGCAAGTGGGAATGTGCATCACTCTAGTGGTGTAAATGGTCAAAACAATGAAACAAATGCATTGCTGTCTATGTTTACTGAGTCATATAATGCATTTGTTGCAAAGAACCTAATTCACACAACTGTGGTACAAGATGATTTAGAGCAAATTGATGCAGATGACTTGGAAGACATGGAATTGAAGTGGCAAGCTGCCATGTTGGGTTTGAGAAGTAAAAGGCTGTATAACAGAACTGGTAGGTCTCTGGTTTCTGGTCCTAATGACATGATTGGATTTGACAAGTCAAAAGCAATCTGCTACAATTGTCAGCAACCTGGTCATTTTGCAAGAGAATGCAATCAATCAAGAAACTTTCAAATGAATCAATTCAAGAATCAACAACCAGGAGGTCAGCAGCAATATCAACAAAATCAACCAAGAGGTCAGCAGCATTACCAACAAAGTCAGCCAAGATTTAACAACAACAACAATCAAATGAACAACTTCAAAAACAACAACTTCAATCCCAACAAACATTACAACCCCAACTTCAACAACTTTCAGCCTCAAATGAATAATCAACAACAAAGTATGCAACAGACTCAAGGTTTTCAAATGAATAACAATCAAAACCTTCCAGCAGCTCAAAATGTTCCAAACAACACTGTTCCAGCAAATAAAAATCAGATCAGAAATCAAGGAAATATGGCAGTGACTACACAGCATGAAGGAAATTTTGATTGGAGCAATCATGAAGAGGACATTGCAGAGGATATCAGGAAAGCAAATGTGGCATTCATGGCCATAATTGAGAAAGAAAAAGGATCATCATCTCAGGAACAGTCCACTCCTCTAAATGATATATGGTATATGGATAGTGGTTGTTCTAGGCACATGACTTGTGACAAGAGATCTCATGTCAATTATGAAGAGAAGTATGAAGGTCCAGTAGCTTTTGGGAGTGATGAAAATGGTGGAAAGATTGTTGGAAAAGGAATCTTAACAAATGGGAAAGTCTCATTTGATAATGTATTTCATGTTGAAGGTCTTCAGTACAATCTGCTGAGTATATCACAAATGTGTGATAAGGGTTACAAAGTCAGTTTTGATGATTCACACTGTTTCATATTAAAACCTGAGTTTGTAATTCCACCTGAAATGATTATGATGATGGCACCAAGAAATGGTAACTTGTATGAATTGAATATGAAAGAAGCTATTTCAAGAGGAGGTGCATGTTTTGTTTCCAAAGCCACTGAAAATGAGTAAAAATTGTGGCATTGGAAACTGTGTCATATGAACTTGAAGAATATGAATAGACTTGTCAAAGGTGAGCATGTCATAGGCTTACCTACAAGAGAATTCAAGTTGGAAGATCATTGTGATTCATGTCAAAAGGGAAAACAACACAAATATACTCATAAGTCAAAACTCATCAATTCAATTGATCAAGTACTTGAATTACTTCACATGGATCTCTTTGGTCCTGTGAGTGTACCAAGTACTGGGAAGAAAAGATATTGTCTGGTGATCATTGATGACTATTCAAGATACACTTGGGTTTATTTCCTAAGTACCAAGGATGAGACTGCAGAGTTGATTAAGGGTTGTGTAACAATGATTGAGAACAAGTTGAATAAGACAGTCAAGATGATGAGAAGTGACAATGGCACTGAGTTCAAGAATGGAGTTATGCTAGAATTCTGTGAAGCAAAAGGAATACAACAACAATTCTCAGCTCCTAGAACTCCTGAACAAAATGGTGTTGCAGAAAGAAGAAATAGAACTTTGATTGAAGCTGCAAGAACCATATTAGCAGATGCTAATCTGCCTGTCACTTTTTGGGCTGAAGCTATAAATACAGCCTGCTATGTTCAGAACAGGGTACTTGTCAACAAAAGGCATAACAAAACTCCATAAGAAATATTTCACAACAGATGGCCTTACATTAAGTTTTTCAAGCCCTTTGGATGCAAATGTTTTCTGCTGAACACAAGAGACTATTTGAACAAGTTTCAAACAAAGTCCCTAGATTGTTTCTTTGCTGGATATTCTACACACTCAAAAGCCTATAGAGTTTATGTGAAAGATCACTTGAGTGTTATAGAATCATCTGACATCATCTTTAATGAGAATCAATTCAATACAGTTGATGGTGCAGCATGGCTGTTTGATCATGAGAAGTTAATAAGGTCTTTCAAGATTTATCCTGAAGACTTTGATGAATCTTTCTACAAGACCAGTGAAATTGAAGAGAAAAAGAAGAAGTCATTGGACTTGGAAGAATTATGGAAGAAGGTTGCTGAAAAGGAAAAGGAATATACTTTTGTGAAGAACTCCTCATGTGATATTGGTGAACCTAATCAAGAAAACAATCACAATGTTGAACATGATCATACTGAGAACAATCAAGACAATCAAGATGCACAAAATGATCAAGTTCAGAATGAGGGTGACACAAGCAACCAAGCAAGTGAAGAAGAAGCTGCATCTACAGCAAGATTTCAAGATCTATTTCAAAGATTGAACTTAGAAAACAATGGTGCATCTACTTCAGGACAACATAATGATGAAGCACCAGAATTTCATGATGCAGAAGCTGATTTAATCATTGAAGAACCATAGTTTAATGAAAGAAAAATCTTGACACAAATTTTTCTACAGATATGATTGTACAAACTCCTTATGTGGAAAAGAATCATCCTTCTGAAAACTTCATTGGTGATTTGCATGAAAGAGTTACAAGAAGTCATTCCGAAATTGCAAACATTTGTCTTTACTCTTGTTTTCTGTCCCAAATAGAACCAAAGAACATAGCACAAGCATTAAAAGATAATAGTTGGGTGGAAGAAATGCAAGAGGAATTGGCACAATTTAGAGACCTGTATGTGTGGGATCTTGTTGATAAGCCATTTGACAGATATGCAATTGGAACCAAATGGGTTTTTAGAAACAAAAGGGATGAAAGGGGTTTGGTGATTAAGAATAAAGCTAGACTTGTAGCACTGGGATGTCTTCAAGAAGAAGGAATAGTCTTTGAGGAAGTCTTTGCACCGGTTGCAAGACTTGAAGCTATCAGGATTTTTCTTGCATATGCTGCCTCAAAGAACATTAGAGTGTTCCAGCTTGATGTTAACTCTTCATTTCTAAATGGAAAGATTGATGAAGAGGTGTATGTTGCTCAACCTTCAGGTTTTGAGTATCCAATGTATCCAAACAGGGTGTATAAGTTAAACAAAGCCCTTTATGGATTGCATCAGGCACCTAGAGCACGGTATGATGAGCTGTCAAATCATCTTCTTGAAAATGGTTTCAAAGGAGGAGCCATTGACAAGACACTCTTCTACAAAAGAAAGGGATCAGACTTGCTTCTGTTACAAGTGTATGTGGATGACATCATCTTTGGTTCTACAAATGAACAAATGTGTATGGAGTTTGAAGGGGTAATGAAGTCCAAATACAGCATGAGTTCTATGGGAAAATGAACTTCTTTCTAAGATTGCAAGTTCAACAGAAGGCTGAGGGGATTTTCATTCATCAAAACAAATATGTGCAGGACATCTTGAACAAGTTCAACTATCAAGAGTACAAGACTGCTTCAACTCCAATGGACACCAAAGAAAAGATGATTGCAGATGAAAAGGGGGAGCCTATAGATGAACATGAATATAGAGCCAAAATTGGATCTCTGATGTATCTTACTACAACAAGACCAGATATCATTTTTGCTGTATGTGTGTGTGCAAGATTCCAATCAAGTCCAAAAGTCTCCCACATGAATGTTGTTAAAAGAATATTCAGATATTTGAAGGGAAGACCAGACTTAGGGATTTGGTATCCAAAGAACCAAGCTTTTGATCTGATTGCATATACAGACAGTGATTATGATGGCTGCAACATGAGCAGAAAGTCAACCTCAGGAGGATGTCAATTTTTGGGTGAAAGGCTAGCGTCATGGCAATGTAAAAAGAAGACTACAGTCTCAATCTCTACTGCAGAAGCTAAATATGTTGCTGCATCCGCCTGCAGTGCACAAGTTCTATGGATTCAAAATCAGATGCTGGACTATGGTTTGAATTTCTTGAACACCCCTATTCTTATTGACAATACTGCTGCATATTTTACTATTAAAAATCCAGTTCAACATTCCAAAACTAAGCACATTGAAATTAGATATCATTTCATCAGAGACTGCAGTGAAAAAGGTTTGATTGAAATGCAAAGGGTTGATACAAGTGACAATTTGGCTGACCTATTCACCAAACCACTTGATAGAACCAGGTTCAACTTTCTTCTGAAAGCCCTGGGAATGATCAACTCTGATGAAATCTGATTGTGCCTGGTTGTGTGTCTCTCTGTGATAACTGATTATTTTGTTAGAGATTACACGTATTGAATGTTTAGTGAATATGCTTGATTATGTTACTTAAGTATGATATTGAATATGCTACTGAATATGTTAACTGTTATGTGCTTTAACTGTGTATGTATGCAAACATTGACACGTTTGATCTGATTGATAGGTTTGCATGATTATCTGTTGATGTGCATGTGTGATGTTAGAATAAGTGTCTGTGTTGTGATTTACTTGTTAGAGTAAGCTTATTTGACATCACTGCTTGAATGCTTGAATATGTGTATTATCTGATCATGTGATGTTATTAAGATAGGCTAGACCTTGAATGTTAGTATTGTCTGCTTGTCTTGATGATGTTATGTTTGATTAAGATTTGATTGTATTACAACTGTTTGTGTCAAAATAAGTTTTATGTCAAAACTAAATGATAAAATGAATTTTCTAATGAATTTTTTCATATATACTTTATTTTGGTCAAAACATGAGCAAGTTGATTAATGGTGTAGAGATATGATAAGATTATTCAGTTCAAGCTTTAAAAGAAGCTTAAAAGAAGGATTTTTAAAGAGAAGTCTCAAGAAGTTGTTTTTGCTGAAAATTATGTCATTTTCCCAGTTGGAAGGACATGCACTTGTGTATGTTTGGTCCTTAAATCTCTCAGATTCAAAGGATAGCCATTGACCTGAAAACTGAATGCATTTGGGGCAATTATAACTTGTTTCTTATTCCTTCACTTAAAACTATGTCAATAGCTCTAAATTTGAAAGGACACATATTCACATGTATGTTTGGTCCTGTCGACCACTTTTGGTCAAACAGGATAGCCATTAACCTGACAATGAAGAGATATTGGGGTGATTGAATATTAAACTGTGATTAATGGGAAATGATAGTACATTGACTACTTAGCTGATCATATGGAATTAATAGGCTAAAAAGACCTTAGTATAGTCATTAACATGTATGGTTGCTTTCCCATGATGATGTAAAATCTAAGGTGATATAAACATAATGAATATGCTAATCTTTATGTGGAGATACATAGTTGTCTTTGCATGTCTCAGGATAAATCTCTCTGAATGATAGGCAGAAAAGTGATTACCCAGTCATACACGAGCCTGTTATTATTTGGTCAACCAAAAATTAAACATCTTTAAATATGACAAGGAACATACTTTAAGAAAATTTGAGAAAATATCAAAAAACAAGGGGAAGAATGAATAAATCAACCAAAAGTTGATAAGTGTTTTAAATATTTTATCAAACAAGAGGGTTACAACAAGAACTACAAAGATGTTGGCAAAATCTGTCTCATCTTGAATGAAAGGCATGTTGCTAACTGTAAGTCCAACGTTCAACCTCTATATATGTTTGAATCTAAAAATACAAAAATACAATAAGTTCTGTCATACAAAAACTATTTTTGACCAAATACAGGAGGTTGGAGTCAAATTGGGGTGATCTGGGGAAAGCCAAATAAGCTTTGAGAAGAGATATGAGGCATCATAGCATAGTGTTGACCATTAATGCATTATGCTTAAATTGAACCTTAATCATATCACCAAAGAAATGAAATTCATGCTAAGTTTATACTTGCTGTTAACCTATCTATGTTGTCATAATAATGCTGAGAGTGAAGTATTGAGATAGCTACTTAGTCAATATGATCTCATTCTTGAGATCTTTTCAGAAAATGGAAGAAACTGTTTTGAAGAGAAATATAATTGAAATTTGATCTCTAAATGCACCATTTGCTCTTAAACTATGATCTGAAAAGAAATTTATATTTTGACAAAGTGGTTTAAGTCAAAAAGTGTTGCATTTTGCCTAAAGTAGGTTGAATATGTAAGTTCGGGTAAGGTTTGATGCCTTATAACCTTCCCGGGCACAAACTGTTTGAATATGTTGTTTCGGGTAAGGTTTGATGATTTATGACCTTTCCGGGTAAGCTTAGTCATTTTTGACTAACTGTATGATTTTCGGGCATGCTTTGAAGTGTTTACACTTTCCGGGTAGAGTACACTGTTGTACTCATTTCCAGAGCAAGCTTGAAGTCTTGAGATAATTATGTGTTGTTATAGCTAGCTTTTAACAAGAAATTCTTGTTTCGGGCAAGCTATGCATGTTATATGCTGATTGTGATTCCAAACAAACTTTATGAACTTAGTCAAGTACATCAAGTAAGCTTTGTGATTTGTGTGAATATGTTGTTAGGAAAGGTTTGTTAATATTTCCGAGCATGCTTAGATATTACTATTTAAGTTTGTCATTTTTCGGGTATGGTTTGGCATGTTGAAATCCCTCAGGTAAGGGCATACCTGATGATTGAATGTGTTTATCCTAGCAAGCTTAGTGCTAACATAGGATTTTCGGGCAAGCTCTATGAAATTTTAGACTATAGCACACTTAAATGTTTGTATGTTTTAATTTCATTCCTAGCATGCTCTGTGATATGTGTGTTTATGATTTCTTTGAAATTACAAGTGTTTTCAGGCAAACTTTGTTTTCCGGGCACACTTTATATTTCGGGTACACTTTTGTTCCCTCAATATACTTGGTAATTTCAAAACTTAACTTTCCGAGTACACTGTCTGCTAGAAATCCTCTTTCGGGCACACTTTGTACTATATGAAGGTTATTCGGGTATACTTTGCATTAGAAAGGTGTTCGGGCACACTATTCTCTTGAATGGTTGCTCGGGCACACTATGTTTTCAAGTATGCTTGATTGAATATGGTATTTAGTATGATAAAATTGATTATGATTTTTATTAGGGTTTATGCTAGATAAGTTTTAATTTGAGATTGAGAAATCTATATGGGTGTCTTGATTGATTCCTAGTAAGGATGTTTATTTGATGTTTATACTTGATTATTTGCCTTGTGATTAATTTCTCAAGAAATCTAGTATTTCGGGTAAGCTTTCTTCATTATGTCTTAACTCTAAATTAATTAGCTTGATCGAGCAAGGTTTATAAATAGAAGAATTCGGGCAAACTTTGTATATTCAAAAATGAAAATTTTCCAAGCAAAGTTTGACCGGGTAAGCTTTGTAAGTGGATGTATACCGAGTAGACTGAAAAGAATAATTCCGAGTAAGGTTTTATTAACTTAAAAGATAAATATTGTTTTTAATATCAAGTGGATAATGTTACTGTTTGACAGCTAATAATTCACAAAAAGACAAAGAGCATTTAAAACCCACTTTCAAAAAGTATATAAGAGGGAGTTAGGCAAAATTTTCAACATTATTTTTCCATCTCTCTCCTTCCACTGCAAACTGCTTACTCTCAAAGAAACCCAAACCGACTTATGAAATTCTATTATTCCTAACCCTAACTTGAATTATCCCTCTAATTCCGACTCGGTAAGCAACATTAATGTGTTTTCCAACGACAATTAGGCTATAATGAGCTTTGATTATGTATCTGATTACTAATACTCTGTTTATGTGTGTAGGTTATAAATTTGTCGAAAAATAGATATGGTAGACGATGAACCCAAGTATGTCTTCGAACCAAAACATAATATGTGTGCACTTCTACAAGTGACACCTGACAATGAGCGATGGCTAGGATGATAACTTGGATGGCTCGGTCCAACGTCAGTTTTGCGTTCACCGAAAGCCCTGTCATATACATAAATCATTCTTTGGATTTTTGGAGATCTACTGAACTGATTGAGGACATAAATGGTAAAAGAATCGAGGCAACCGTGGCTAGACAAAAGATACATATACGGAGAGAATGATAAGAAGATGTTTCCGGTTGAATGATGATGATCACAACTCAATAAACTTCAGCACACCCCACCTAATGAAAATATTTGAAGAAACAATGGGTTATCAAGGAAATGTTCATGAAGGACAGTTTCAGAAGGCCATGTTTCCTATGCTGTACAGATTTCTTATTTACCATGTTATACACGGATTTTCTCCAAGGAAGGGATCGTGGACCTTGATGAGTCACGACTTGGAAAATGCCACAGTGGGGATTGTATATGATCTGCCCTTCAATTTCTCTAAGATGATATTTGAAGGATTAGTAGGAAATCTGAAGAAGCCTGAAAGAAAAACATTTTTACAATATCCAAGATTACTACAGATAATCTTCAATAGTGAGATTCAAGATCTACCCACTGTTGGAACTACACACCAACTGCAAGACCCTGACACATATAGAAGAATCAAAAATCCAGGTGTCTCAAATACATACAACTCAAATGTTCCATTTGAGATATTGCCATGGTTATTGGACCATGACTTGCAAGTGATGCCAGTACCTGAGTTAAGCTCAGAGGAGGAAGGAGGAGAGGATGATGACAGTGATGATGATGGAAACTCTGATGATGGAGATGGTAATGGAGATGAAGGAGGAGACGAAGTGAATATTGAAGTTGTTGCACCTATTCAGGGGGAGCAACTTGAGCACATTGAACAACCAATTATTCCATCACCACCACAAACTCCACCACACCAGATCACTCACACACCACCTCAAACCCTAACCATTAGCCAACCCGAAACCTCATCACATACATCACCACCACCACAAACACCACCTACATATAGCCCAACCCACACAGACTCACTCATTCCAAGCCCAGTTCATACACAATCACCACCACCATCTATTTACCAAACTCACACCACAGAACAACCTGAACATGAAACATTCTTCACAATACCACCCACATCACCACTCACTAACACAGACCTGTTCCATAGAAATCTAGATTTGACGTTAGAGAATGCTGAATTGAAAAGAAGAAATGAGGAGGTGACCAATGAAAATGTGATGCTGTTAGAGAAGTTGGTTCAAGCTAACATGAGAATTCAAGCCCTGGTGCAGGAGGTTGAGAAGACCTCAGCTGCCCCAAAACAGGGGGAGAATGAATCTAGGCCAACTGTCTCAAATGTGAATGTTGAAGAGACTGTAACAGTTGTTGAGACTGCAGACAGTTTAAAGCTGATTATGAGTATGTATGATGATGGAGAGGAAAGCAGTGATGAAAGGAGGATTGATGACGATGAGTATGAAGGAGATATGTCTGAGGGTGCAGAACAAGACTATGATTACATTAATGAAAGAAGTGATGAAGAGACTATTGAGAAAGTAAATGAAATTGAAAAGATAAATGTTGAAGAGCAGGCTGAGACAGAGGAAAGGATTGATGAGATTAATACAGAAAAGAATGTGGCTATCACTGATATGGCTACTGATATTCCTACTGACATTGCTACTGGTGTCTTGACTGACATACTTACATAAGTAGACACTGAAGTAATGAATGATGAAGATACTGCTACTGTGGAGATTGTGCTCACTGAACCAGAAAATGAACAGGCAGAATGCTCCAAGACATCAGTTACAGAAAGTGAAGAAGATTTAAAGAAAAGGCTGGAAAAGGGAAAAGCCAAAGTTACAGAAGAAGAGCCTGTTATGGCATATCCTGAAAAGGATGTATTGTTTAGAGAAGATGATGAAGCTGCTGCTGCTGCTCTAAGGGAACAAGAAAACATTTTGAGAGAAACAAGGGACAGAAAAATATTGGCCCAAACTATGGACCCTGTAGAGTTGGCAGAGCAGGAAAACTTGATCAATCAAGACAAATTTGCAAGGGAAATCATTGAAGAAGTGGCTGATCAAGAAGTGATAGAGGCCTTGATTGAGTTGAGAAGAGATGAGGAAGTTGATAACTCCCTAGCTATGGTGGTCAGCATGTTTTAAACTGAAAGTCAACAAGAAACAAAGTCAAATGAGACTGCTGAACCAGTTAATCTGAATACTGATATGATGGCTGAAGAAGAAATTGGTGAGTCCATGGCCTCAATGTCTGCACAAAAATGGGCTCAACAGATCAAAGATGACATTAGACAAAATCCTGATGAATGGGAGTATGTGGATGATCCCAAGTATGGAAAGAAGTATTCAAGGAAAAGGGATCGACCAGAAACATTCATGTCAGATGAAGGTACTGAGTCTGTAAAGAAAGGGAGATGGGATGATAAGAACAACTACTTTGTAGAAACCCCTGATGATGAAGCAAGTCCCATAAGGGCAATTCCGTTACAGACTTTAAGGCCAGATGAACATGTGCAAGGAGTGCCAAATGTATCAATCCTGAGGATCCACTTTCTGATGAACCACAGATTGATGCAATGAATGATCTAACTGAAAGTGAGGATGAGTCTAAAGACTCTGATGATGATGATGATGACCCTGAGAATGATCAGGAAATGAATGTGAAAGCTACTAATGTTGTGTCCCCTCAAGTCACAATGACTGAGGAACAAAGGACAAACATTGAGTTGAGTATGAGGGAGGCTAAAAGGAAAAATCCTTTGGTTGTAAAACTGAGAACATATGGCATAAGTTTTGATTCACTGGCTGATCTTGATGATGATCAGTTGCAGATGAGACTTGACAAAGAGAGAGATGCCCTGAAGGAAAAGATGGAAGAGAAAAATAAGGAAAGTCAGAAATTCAGGGAATATCTCAGAAGGCACAATCATTCTGAA
This sequence comes from Bidens hawaiensis, assembly GCF_021521415.1. Lineage (NCBI taxonomy): Eukaryota > Viridiplantae > Streptophyta > Magnoliopsida > Asterales > Asteraceae > Bidens > Bidens hawaiensis. The sequence continues at coordinate 109,515 of NW_027494954.1, forward strand.
AAAGATCTGTCTAACCTAAACTTTGACAAACTACAAGATCTGTATAACAGAGAGAGAGAGAGAGAAGGTGATTGAAAAGTGTGTAAAAGAAAATGAAAAACTTGAAAAGATGGAAAATTTGAAGAAAAAGTTTGGAGGAATGTGTGGATACCTGTTGGAAAGAGGTATGAAGCCTGAGATTGTTGAATATTTATCCAGAGAATCAGTGTTGGACCAATACAACAAACTGAAAAGAAAAGAAAAATTGAAAAGGGTCCAAGCTGAGAGCTCTACTAAACAGTGTGAACCAACTGATGAACCTCAAGCAAAGAAGAGAAGAATCCAAATGTTGAGGGAAAAACAAAAGAAACAGACTGAAAAGGAAAAACCAGATGAAGTGCCTACTGTTGAAACACCCATCCCAGAGGAACCTAAGTCTGAACCTGAAGATGAACCATTTGTTCCTTGGGAAAATGAAGAAATGATAAACATTCTAAGAAACATAATGATAAATCAGAGATGAGTGACTGAAGCAGACTTCAATGTCTTGGAAAAAGAGGATCTGAAATACCTCTTTTATATACAAAAAGCTGAATGGGAAAAGGCTTTAAGAGAAGGAGAGAACCCAAGATACTACGCTGATGGTAGGTTTGTACCTGCTGGATTGGCAAGAACTCCTGGAATGGAAAAGATGTTAAGAGAACTTAAAGCAGCAGGACATGATGTTGTTGAATTAGCTAACCTTCCTACTGAAATGGTAGAGGTTGTCTATGTAAAAGTTTTCAACTTGGGTCCTCAAAAGCCCAAGAAGTCTGTTCCCTTCAGACCTCCTATTTCAAGAAGATTTCCACAAGGAGGAAGAGGTCAAGGTGGAAGAGGTGAATCAAGCAGTTCAGCACAACAAAGAACAAGACCACAATCTAATGTTGATCTACCAAGAGAACTGTACTTTGATTCTGTTACTGGTGTATTAAAAGTGATTATGGGAGTAGACAATTGAGAGAAATTGTTGTGAGAAGTGACTTCTACGAATTCAATGAAGAACAATTGAGAAGGATGGCCACTCTCAGATTGTATGATTACAGAAACAGAAGCAGATTGGAAGGTAGACAGATGAATGATCTGTCAAAATTTTTGTGGGAAGAAGCTGGAAAAGGGTTCAAGTTCTTAAAAGAAAAGAGGAGCTAGAGGTTGATTCAGTCTCACAAGTCAAAAAGGACTGCAAAGCTGAAAAGAATGGACATAGCTGAAAGAGACTTTCAGATGACCTTCAGAGATGAGAATCCATTGTCCAACTTGAATACATGTATAAGTCTGGGAAGAAGAATGAGACGCCCCAATTACACAGTACAGAAAAATGGGATTATAGCTGACATTGAAATCAAAGAGAATGATAATCATTTTGTGCTGAGGAATTCGGATGGAAAAATTCTGGGGATCATTAAAAGGGATGAAGACTTAACATGCCTGCATAATGAAGATCTAATGGATATAAGGGACTTGGCTATACCAGAAAGTCACACTCACTACCAAGCCCTTAATATTTTCGAGATGAAAGTTGCTTCAGAGATAATCAGTCGAAGACAAGCCATTCATAATGCAAGAAAGAGACAAGATCAATAGAATAGGCTTTGTTTTGTAATGTCTTCGGACAACTTTCTGATTATGTAATTTTGCTTATGTTATTTGAATATGCAATTTTGATTTTTGATTTGATGTGTATTTTTGCTAAGTGTAAGTAACCATAGAAATGTTTTGGGTCAGCTGAGGTGTTCCTATCTAGGGGGAGATTGTTGAGTCAAGAAATTGACCTAAGGGGGAGATTGTTGAGTCAAAGATTTGACCTAAATGAAGTACATGGAAGATTGGAATCTTCTCAACCTCCTCTGATTCGTTAAGTAATGGATCCGAGCACACCTTAGACATCCGAGCAAGCTTTTACTTAGCCGAGTACGATATTTTGCCTACCGGGCAAGGTTTACTTCAAGTAGTCTTCTTTAGTGGATATCCGAGCAGGGTTTGCAAATTAGTGCATTGTCGGGTAAGGTACACTAGTTTATGTAAATCCGGGCAAGGTTCACTTTATCAAGCAAGTCTGTTCTTCAAAACCAAGTATTTTACTCTTCCGAGTAAGGTTTGGTTGACCAAGTCCAAGAAGCCAAGTGATTGGAAGACTGGGCAAGGTATTCATTAATAAGTATGATCCAAGTATGCTTGATAATCTAAAGGAATATCTCTAAGTAATATCGGGCAAGGTTCAGCTCAAGCAAGGAACAGTACTCCCGAGTACACTTTGCTAATAAGTTATTTTATAGCAAAGAGCTGAAATGGATCATTGAAGAACAAGGTTGCTCGTAAGGAGTTGTCGGGCAAAGTCTTGCAAAGTCAAGAAGACTGAAGTCTACTCGGTGAGTATTTTACTTGGTAAAATACTCTTCAATTAAAGTCTACCCGGAAACTGATCCCGAGCACACTTCTGTGTTACCAAGTTATGAAGGATGGCCGAGCATACTCGGAAAGACAAGATTGGTGCAAAGCCTACCTGGAAGACTTGTTTTACACTTAGTTTATTTTGAATATGTAATTTGAATATGTATGATTGTATTTAGGGTTTCTAGAAGGAATGACAACTGTCCTAGGTTGGCAGGCCTATAAATAGAATGTTTAGGGCACGCCGCCAAGAGAGAGAGAGGACACGGACTTTGAGCCTTTACACTTTTCGGATAAGAAAGAATATTTCTTGAAAGTGACGGCTGTCCTAGGATTCCTAAAAACCCTAAATCGATTATCCACTTTGTATGATGAAAATTATATAGATGGAAATCTTTTGAGTGAATCCTGTGTGTGCTTTCTACCTTTGATTATTCTTTGAAACCGTATGTTTGTTATTGATTCCGCCTTTAACAAACGGATATCTTTCTAAATATAGCAACCCGTCATTAACTCTCTTGTCAACACATTAAAATGTGTAAGTTATGACATGATTGATTAAGGTCCAGCTGAAATCGAGGGGCCTGACAAGTGGTATCAGAGCTTGTTACTGCTATTTTGGAAAGATTGTTGCTGATTGAAGATTTGAAGAAGAATGACGTAAGCAGACCACTGTTCGATTGATTTGTGACGTCAGCAGCCCTGTTTTTCATTTTTCTTCCAGATCTACAATCTACCGGTGTTTTCTCTTCCTTATTTCAATTAAAGTTCTAATCTTTATATCTAAATCTTGTCCTAATCACATCAGACACATCAGATCTGAGCATTCTGTTTTCAGATCTGATTATTTTGAGACTCTGTTTTTACAAAGAAACTTATTTTTAATTTTTATTTAAAATGTCTGGATATGAGGAAAAAGAGGTGTCTACTAACAAGATAACAAGGTTGTATGGACAGGAAAACTTTTTCAAACGGAAAGTACTCTTTGAAGCAGCCGTATGCTACAATGATATTAATATGTGGAACTCCATCAAGAATGGTCCACAAACTGCTGTTGAAGAAGGTGCAAATGCAGCTGCAACTGCCGCTGTAAGAGAAAGAATGAGAAAGGTGGATGACAAAGCCTTAGCTATGATTAAGCTAGGTTTGTCTTGGGAGATTCTGACCAAGGTGGCACATCACACAACTACCAAGCAAATGTATGATGCCATCCTTGAGATGTATGAAGGGAATACAGAACTAAAGAACATAAAGAAGTAAAGATTGAAGCAACAGTTGGAAAGGTTCAAGTATAAGGAAGAAGAAATGTTGAAATCAATACTAGAACGTTTTCTAAGTATTGTGAATGAGTTGAGGACAACTGATTATGTAATGACTGACTTTGATTTAAGTACAAATTTACTCAACTCAATGCCAAAAGAATGGTATACTGCTTGCAAGTTCATCCTTCAGAAGCATAATTTCAATGAATTGAAATTGGATGATGTAGTATGCTTTCTTCAAGCTGCAGAACTTGAAATGATAGAGAATGAGATGATTAAGGAAGATAGACCCTGCTTCAATGTTTCAAATGCATTGACTGCACCCATGGGAAATCTGTCTACCAAGAATCAACAGCAAATTCACATTATTGAAGAACCAGCTGAACATAATGTTGTTACTCCAAAATCTTTCAATGGAGGTAGCACAAGTAATCAAGGAAATCAGCAGAGGTTCAATGTGCAACTGATTGATGATACTGAAACTGCCTCAATGGCAAGTGGGAATGTGCATCACTCTAGTGGTGTAAATGGTCAAAACAATGAAACAAATGCATTGCTGTCTATGTTTACTGAGTCATATAATGCATTTGTTGCAAAGAACCTAATTCACACAAGTGTGGTACAAGATGATTTAGAGCAAATTGATGCAGATGACTTGGAAGACATGGAATTGAAGTGGCAAGCTGCCATGTTGGGTTTGAGAAGTAAAAGGCTGTATAACAGAACTGGTAGGTCTCTGGTTTCTAGTCCTAATGACATGATTGGATTTGACAAGTCAAAAGCAATCTGCTACATTTGTCAGCAACCTGGTCATTTTGCAAGAGAATGCAATCAATCAAGAAACTTTCAAATGAATCAATTCAAGAATCAACAACCAGGAGGTCAGCAGCAATATCAACAAAATCAACCAAGAGGTCAGCAGCATTACCAACAAAATCAGCCAAGATTTAACAACAACAACAATCAAATGAACAACTTCAAAAACAACAACTTCAATCCCAACAAACATTACAACCCCAACTTCAACAACTTTCAGCCTCAAATGAATAATCAACAACAAAGTATGCAACAGACTCAAGGTTTTCAAATGAATAACAATCAAAACCTTCCAGCAGCTCAAAATGTTCCAAACAACACTGTTCCAGCAAATAAAAATCAGATCAGAAATCAAGGAAATGTGGCAGTGACTACACAGCATGAAGGAAATTTTGATTGGAGCAATCATGAAGAGGACATTGCAGAGGATATCAGGAAAGAAAATGTGGCATTCATGGCCATAATTGAGAAAGAAAAAGGATCATCATCTCAGGAACAGTCCACTCCTCTAAATGATATATGGTATATGGATAGTGGTTGTTCTAGGCACATGACTTGTGACAAGAGATCTCATGTCAATTATGAAGAGAAGTATGAAGGTCCAGTAGCTTTTGGGAGTGATGAAAATGGTGGAAAGATTGTTGGAAAAGGAATCTTAACAAATGGGAAAGTCTCATTTGATAATGTATTTCATGTTGAAGGTCTTCAGTACAATCTGCTGAGTATATCACAAATGTGTGATAAGGGTTACAAAGTCAGTTTTGATGATTCACACTGTTTCATATTAAAACCTGAGTTTGTAATTCCACCTGAAATGATTATGATGATGGCACCAAGAAATGGTAACTTGTATGAATTGAATATGAAAGAAGCTATTTCAAGAGGAGGTGCATGTTTTGTTTCCAAAGCCACTGAAAATGAGTCAAAATTGTGACATAGGAAACTGTGTCATATGAACTTGAAGAATATGAATAGACTTGTCAAAGGTGAGCATGTCATAGGCTTACCTACAAGAGAATTCAAGTTGGAAGATCATTGTGATTCATGTCAAAAGGGAAAACAACACAAATCTACTCATAAGTCAAAACTCATCAATTCAATTGATCAAGTACTTGAATTACTTCACATGGATCTCTTTGGTCCTGTGAGTGTACCAAGTATTGGGAAGAAAAGATATTGTCTGGTGATCATTGATGACTATTCAAGATACACTTGGGTTTATTTCCTAAGTACCAAGGATGAGACTGCAGAGTTGATTAAGGGTTGTGTAACAATGATTGAGAACAAGTTGAATAAGACAGTCAAGATGATGAGAAGTGACAATGGCACTGAGTTCAAGAATGGAGTTATGCTAGAATTCTGTGAAGCAAAAGGAATACAACAACAATTCTCAGCTCCTAGAACTCCTGAACAAAATGGTGTTGCAGAAAGAAGAAATAGAACTTTGATTGAAGCTGCAAGAACCATATTAGCAGATGCTAATCTGCCTGTCACTTTTTGGGCTGAAGCTATAAATACAGCCTGCTATGTTCAGAACAGGGTACTTGTCAACAAAAGGCATAACAAAACTCCATAAGAAATATTTCACAACAGATGGCCTTACATTAAGTTTTTCAAGCCCTTTGGATGCAAATGTTTTCTGCTGAACACAAGAGACTATTTGAACAAGTTTCAAACAAAGTCCCTAGATTGTTTCTTTGCTGGATATTCTACACACTCAAAAGCCTATAGAGTTTATGTGAAAGATCACTTGAGTGTTATAGGATCATCTGACATCATCTTTAATGAGAATCAATTCAATACAGTTGATGGTGCAGCATGGCTGTTTGATCATGAGAAGTTAATAAGGTCTTTCAAGATTTATCCTGAAGACTTTGATGAATCTTTCTACAAGACCAGTGAAATTGAATAGAAAAAGAAGAAGTCATTGGACATGGAAGAATTATGGAAGAAGGTTGCTGAAAAGGAAAAGGAATATACTTTTGTGAAGAACTCCTCATGTGATATTGGTGAACCTAATCAAGAAAACAATCACAATGTTGAACATGGTCATACTGAGAACAATCAAGACAATCAAGATGCACAAAATGATCAAGTTCAGAATGAGGGTGACACAAGCAACCAAGCAAGTGAAGAAGAAGCTGCATCTACAGCAAGATTTCAAGATCTATTTCAAAGATTGAACTTAGAAAACAATGGTGCATCTACTTCAGGACAACATAATGATGAAGCACCAGAATTTCATGATGCAGAAGCTGATTTAATCATTGAAGAACCATAGTTTAATGAAAGAAAAATCTTGACACAAATTTTTCTACAGATATGATTGTACAAACTCCTTATGTGGAAAAGAATCATCCTTCTGAAAACATCATTGGTGATTTGCATGAAAGAGTTACAAGAAGTCATTCCGAAATTGCAAACATTTGTCTTTACTCTTGTTTTCTGTCCCAAATAGAACCAAAGAACATAGCACAAGCATTAAAAGATAATAGTTGGGTGGAAGAAATGCAAAAGGAATTGGCACAATTTAGAGACCTGTATGTGTGGGATCTTGTTGATAAGCCATTTGACAGATATGCAATTGGAACCAAATGGGTTTTTAGAAACAAAAGGGATGAAAGGGGTTTGGTGATTAAGAATAAAGCTAGACTTGTAGCACTGGGATGTCTTCAAGAAGAAGGAATAGTCTTTGAGGAAGTCTTTGCACCGGTTGCAAGACTTGAAGCTATCAGGATTTTTCTTGCATATGCTGCCTCAAAGAACATTAGAGTGTTCCAGCTTGATGTTAACTCTTCATTTCTAAATGGAAAGATTGATGAAGAGGTGTATGTTGCTCAACCTCCAGGTTTTGAGTATCCAATGTATCCAAACAGGGTGTATAAGTTAAACAAAGCCCTTTATGGATTGCATCAGGCACCTAGAGCACGGTATGATGAGCTGTCAAATCATCTTCTTGAAAATGGTTTCAAAGGAGGAGCCATTGACAAGACACTCTTCTACAAAAGAAAGGGATCAGACTTGCTTCTGTTACAAGTGTATGTGGATGACATCATCTTTGGTTCTACAAATGAACAAATGTGTATGGAGTTTGAAGGGGTAATGAAGTCCAAATACAGCATGAGTTCTATGGGAAAATGAACTTCTTTCTAAGATTGCAAGTTCAACAGAAGGCTGAGGGGATTTTCATTCATCAAAACAAATATGTGCAGGACATCTTGAACAAGTTCAACTATCAAGAGTACAAGACTGCTTCAACTCCAATAGACACCAAAGAAAAGTTGATTGCAGATGAAAAGGGGGAGCCTATAGATGAACATGAATATAGAGCCAAAATTGGATCTCTGATGTATCTTACTACAACAAGACCAGATATCATGTTTGCTGTATGTGTGTGTGCAAGATTCCAATCAAGTCCAAAAGTCTCCCACATGAATGTTGTTAAAAGAATATTCAGATATTTGAAGGGAAGACCAGACTTAGGGATTTGGTATCCAAAGAACCAAGCTTTTGATCTGATTGCATATACAGACAGTGATTATGATGGCTGCAACATGAGCAGAAAGTCAACCTCAGGAGGATGTCAATTTTTGGGTGAAAGGCTAGCGTCATGGCAATGTAAAAAGAAGACTACAGTCTCAATCTCTACTGCAGAAGCTAAATATGTTGCTGCATCCGCCTGCAGTGCACAAGTTCTATGGATTCAAAATCAGATGCTGGACTATGGTTTGAATTTCTTGAACACCCCTATTCTTATTGACAATACTACTGCATATTTTACTATTAAAAATCCAGTTCAACATTCCAAAACTAAGCACATTGAAATTAGATATCATTTCATCAGAGACTGCAGTGAAAATGGTTTGATTGAAATGCAAAAGGTTGATACAAGTGACAATTTGGCTGACCTATTCACCAAACCACTTGATAGAACCAGGTTCAACTTTCTTCTGAAAGCCCTGGGAATGATCAACTCTGATGAAATCTGATTGTGCCTGGTTGTGTGTCTCTCTGTGATAACTGATTATTTTGTTAGAGATTACATGTATTGAATGTTTAGTGAATATGCTTGATTATGTTACTTAAGTATGATATTGAATATGCTACTGAATATGTTAACTGTTATGTGCTTTAACTGTGTATGTATGCAAACATTGACACGTTTGATCTGATTGATAGGTTTGCATGATTATTTGTTGATGTGCATGTGTGATGTTAGAATAAGTGTCTGTGTTGTGATTTACTTGTTAGAGTAAGCTTATTTGACATCACTGCTTGAATGCTTGAATATGTGTATTATCTGATCATGTGATGTTATTAAGATAGGCTAGACCTTGAATGTTAGTATTGTCTGCTTGTCTTGATGATGTTATGTTTGATTAAGATTTGATTGTATTACAACTGTTTGTGTCAAAATAAGTTTTATGTCAAAACTAAATGATAAAATGAATTTTCTAATGAATTTTTTCATATATACTTTATTTTGGTCAAAACATGAGCAAGTTGATTAATGGTGTAGAGATATGATAAGATTATTCAGTTAAAGCTTTAAAAGAAGCTTAAAAGAAGGATTTTTAAAGAGAAGTCTCAAGAAGTTGTTTTTGCTGAAAATTATGTCATTTTCCCAGTTGGAAGGACATGCACTTGTGTATGTTTGGTCCTTAAATCTCTCAGATTCAAAGGATAGCCATTGACCTGAAAACTGAATGCATTTGGGGCAATTATAACTTGTTTCTTATTCCTTCACTTAAAACTATGTCAATAGCTCTAAATTTGAAAGGACACATATTCACATGTATGTTTGGTCCTGTTGACCACTTTTGGTCAAACAGGATAGCCATTAACCTGACAATGAAGAGATATTGGGGTGATTGAATATTAAACTGTGATTAATGGGAAATGATAGTACATTGACTACTTAGCTGATCATATGGAATTAATAGGCTAAAAAGACCTTAGTATAGTCATTAACATGTATGGTTGCTTTCCCATGATGATGTAAAATCTAAGGTGATATAAACATAATGAATATGCTAATCTTTATGTGGAGATACATAGTTGTCTTTGCATGTCTCAGGATAAATCTCTCTGAATGATAGGCAGAAAAGTGATTACCCAGTCATACACGAGCCTGTTATTATTTGGTCAACCAAAAATTAAACATCTTTAAATATGACAAGGAACATACTTTAAGAAAATTTGAGAAAATATCAAAAAACAAGGGGAAGAATGAATAAATCAACCAAAAGTTGATAAGTGTTTTAAATATTTTATCAAACAAGAGGGTTACAACAAGAACTACAAAGATGTTGGCAAAATCTGTCTCATCTTGAATGAAAGGCATGTTGCTAACTGTAAGTCCAACGTTCAACCTCCATATATGTTTGAATCTAAAAATACAAAAATACAATAAGTTCTGTCATACAAAAAACTATTTTTGACCAAATACAGGAGGTTGGAGTCAAATTGGGGTGATCTGGGGAAAGCCAAATAAGCTTTGAGAAGAGATATGAGGCATCATAGCATAGTGTTGACCATTAATGCATTATGCTTAAATTGAACCTTAATCATATCACCAAAGAAATGAAATTCATGCTAAGTTTATACTTGCTGTTAACCTATCTATGTTGTCATAATAATGCTGAGAGTGAAGTATTGAGATAGCTACTTAGTCAATATGATCCCATTCTTGAGATCTTTTCAGAAAATGGAAGAAACTGTTTTGAAGAGAAATATAATTGAAATTTGATCTCTAAATGCACCATTTGCTCTTAAACTATGATCTGAAAAGAAATTTATATTTTGACAAAGTGGTTTAAGTCAAAAAGTGTTGCATTTTGCCTAAAATAGGTTGAATATGTAAGTTCGGGTAAGGTTTGATGCCTTATAACCTTCCCGGGCACAAACTGTTTGAATATGTTGTTTCGGGTAAGGTTTGATGATTTATGACCTTTCCGGGTAAGCTTAGTCATTTTTGACTAACTGTATGATTTTCGGGCATGCTTTGAAGTGTTTACACTTTCCGGGTAGAGTACACTGTTGTACTCATTTCCCGAGCAAGCTTGAAGTCTTGAGATAATTATGTGTTGTTATAGCTAGCTTTTAACAAGAAATTCTTGTTTCGGGCAAGCTATGCATGTTATATGCTGATTGTGATTCCAAACAAACTTTATGAACTTAGTCAAGTACATCAAGTAAGCTTTGTGATTTGTGTGAATATGTTGTTAGGAAAGGTTTGTTAATATTTCCGAGCATGCTTAGATATTACTATTTAAGTTTGTCATTTTTCGGGTATGGTTTGGCATGTTGAAATCCCTCAGGTAAGGGCATACCTGATGATTGAATGTGTTTATCCTAGCAAGCTTAGTGCTAACATAGGATTTTCGGGCAAGCTCTATGAAATTTTAGACTATAGCACACTTAAATGTTTGTATGTTTTAATTTCATTCCTAGCATGCTCTGTGATATGTGTGTTTATGATTTCTTTGAAATTACAAGTGTTTTCAGGCAAACTTTGTTTTCCGGGCACACTTTATATTTCGGGTACACTTTTGTTCCCTCAATATACTTGGTAATTTCAAAACTTAACTTTCCGAGTACACTGTCTGCTAGAAATCCTCTTTCGGGCACACTTTGTACTATATGAAGGTTATTCGGGTATACTTTGCATTAGAAAGGTGTTCGGGCACACTATTCTCTTGAATGGTTGCTCGGGCACACTATGTTTTCAAGTATGCTTGATTGAATATGGTATTTAGTATGATAAAATTGATTATGATTTTTATTAGGGTTTATGCTAGATAAGTTTTAATTTGAGATTGAGAAATCTATATGGGTGTCTTGATTGATTCCTAGTAAGGATGTTTATTTGATGTTTATACTTGATTATTTGCCTTGTGATTAATTTCTCAAGAAATCTAGTATTTCGGGTAAGCTTTCTTCATTATGTCTTAACTCTAAATTAATTAGCTTGATCGAGCAAGGTTTATAAATAGAAGAATTCGGGCAAACTTTGTATATTCAAAAATGAAAATTTTCCAAGCAAAGTTTGACCGGGTAAGCTTTGTAAGTGGATGTATACCGAGTAGACTTTGAAAAGAATAATTCCGAGTAAGGTTTTATTAACTTAAAAGATAAATATTGTTTTTAATATCAAGTGGATAATGTTACTGTTTGACAGCTAATAATTCACAAAAAGACAAAGAGCATTTAAAACCCACTTTCAAAAAGTATATAAGAGGGAGTTAGGCAAAATTTTCAACATTATTTTTCCATCTCTCTCCTTCCACTGCAAACTGCTTACTCTCAAAGAAACCCAAACCGACTTATGAAATTCTATTATTCCTAACCCTAACTTGAATTATCCCTCTAATTCCGACTCGGTAAGCAACATTAATGTGTTTTCCAACGACAATTAGGCTATAATGAGCTTTGATTATGTATCTGATTACTAATACTCTGTTTATGTGTGTAGGTTATAAATTTGTCGAAAAATAGATATGGTAGACGATGAACCCAAGTATGTCTTCGAACCAAAACATAATATGTGTGCACTTCTACAAGTGACACCTGACAATGAGCGATGGCTAGGATGATAACTTGGATGGCTCGGTCCAACGTCAGTTTTGCATTCACCGAAAGCCCTGTCATATACATAAATCATTCTTTGGATTTTTGGATATCTACTGAACTGATTGAGGACATAAATGGTAAAAGAATCGAGGCAACCGTGGCTAGACAAAAGATACATATACGGAGAGAATGATAAGAAGATGTTTCCAGTTGAATGATGATGATCACAACTTAATAAACTTCAGCACACCCCACCTAATGAAAATATTTGAAGAGATAATGGGTTATCAAGGAAATGTTCATGAAGGACAGTTTCAGAAGGCCATGTTTCCTATGCTGTACAGATTTCTTATTTACCATGTTATACACGGATTTTCTCCAAGGAAGGGATCGTGGACCTTGATGAGTCACGACTTGGAAAATGCCACAGTTGGGATTGTATATGATCTGCCCTTCAATTTCTCTAAGATGATATTTGAAGGATTAGTAGGAAATCTGAAGAAGCCTGAAAGAAAAAGAGTTTTACAATATCCAAGATTCCTACAGATAATCTTCAATAGTGAGATTCAAGATCTACCCACTGTTGGAACTACACACCAACTGCAAGACCCTAACACATATAGAAGAATCAAAAATCCAGGTGTCTCAAATACATACAACTCAAATGTTCCATTTGAAATATTGCCATGGTTATTGGACCATGACTTGCAAGTGATGCCAGTACCTGAGTTAAGCTCAGAGGAGGAAGGAGGAGAGGATGATGACAGTGATGATGATGGAAACTCTGATGATGGAGATGGTAATGGAGATGAAGGAGGAGACGAAGTGAATATTGAAGTTGTTGCACCTATTCAGGGGAGCAACTTGAGCACATTGAACAACCAATTATTCCATCACCACCACAAACTCCACCACACCAGATCACTCACACACCACCTCAAACCCTAACCATTAGCCAACCCGAAACCTCATCACATACATCACCACCACCACAAACACCACCTACATATAGCCCAACCCACACAGACTCACTCATTCCAAGCCCAGTTCATACACAATCACCACCACCATCTATTTACCAAACTCACACCACAGAACAACCTGAACATGAAACATTCTTCACAATACCACCCACATCACCACTCACTAACACAGACCTGTTCCATAGAAATCTAGATTTGACGTTAGAGAATGCTGAATTGAAAAGAAGAAATGAGGAGGTGACCAATGAAAATGTGATGCTGTTAGAGAAGTTGGTTCAAGCTAACATGAGAATTCAAGCCCTGGTGCAGGAGGTTGAGAAGACCTCAGCTGCCCCAAAACAGGGGGAGAATGAATCTAGGCCAACTGTCTCAAATGTGAATGTTGAAGAGACTGTAACAGTTGTTGAGACTGCAGACAGTTTAAAGCTGATTATGAGTATGTATGATGATGGAGAGGAAAGCAGTGATGAAAGGAGGATTGATGACGATGAGTATGAAGGAGATATGTCTGAGGGTGCAGAACAAGACTATGATTACATTAATGAAAGAAGTGATGAAGAGACTATTGAGAAAGTAAATGAAATTGAAAAGATAAATGTTGAAGAGCAGGCTGAGACAGAGGAAAGGATTGATGAGATTAATACAGAAAAGAATGTGGCTATCACTGATATGGCTACTGATATTCCTACTGACATTGCTACTGGTGTCTTGACTGACATACTTACATAAGTAGACACTGAAGTAATGAATGATGAAGATACTGCTACTGTGGAGATTGTGCTCACTGAACCAGAAAATGAACAGGCAGAATGCTCCAAGACATCAGTTACAAAAAGTGAAGAAGATTTAAAGAAAAGGCTGGAAAAGGGAAAAGCCAAAGTTACAGAAGAAGAGCCTGTTATGGCATATCCTGAAAAGGATGTATTGTTTAGAGAAGATGATGAAGCTGCTGCTGCTGCTCTAAGGGAACAAGAAAACATTTTGAGAGAAACAAGGGACAGAAAAATATTGGCCCAAACTATGGACCCTGTAGAGTTGGCAGAGCAGGAAAACTTGATCAATCAAGACAAATTTGCAAGGGAATTCATTGAAGAAGTGGCTGATCAAGAAGTGATAGAGGCCTTGATTGAGTTGAGAAGAGATGAGGAAGTTGATAACTCCCTAGCTATGGTGGTCAGCATGTTTTAAACTGAAAGTCAACAAGAAACAAAGTCAAATGAGACTGCTGAACCAGTTAATCTGAATACTGATATGATGGCTGAAGAAGAAATTGGTGAGTCCATGGCCTCAATGTCTGCACAAAAATGGGCTCAACAGATCAAAGATGACATTAGACAAAATCCTGATGAATGGGAGTATGTGGATGATCCCAAGTATGGAAAGAAGTATTCAAGGAAAAGGGATCGACCAGAAACATTCATGTCAGATGAAGGTACTGAGTCTGTAAAGAAAGGGAGATGGGATGATAAGAACAACTACTTTGTAGAAACCCCTGATGATGAAGCAAGTCCCATAAGGGCAATTCCGTTACAGACTTTAAGGCCAGATGAACATGTGCAAGGAGTGCCAAATGTATCAATCCTGAGGATCCACTTTCTGATGAACCACAGATTGATGCAATGAATGATCTAACTGAAAGTGAGGATGAGTCTAAAGACTCTGATGATGATGATGATGACCCTGAGAATGATCAGGAAATGAATGTGAAAGCTACTAATGTTGTGTCCCCTCAAGTCACAATGACTGAGGAACAAAGGACAAACATTGAGTTGAGTATGAGGGAGGCTAAAAGGAAAAATCCTTTGGTTGTAAAACTGAGAACATATGGCATAAGTTTTGATTCACTGGCTGATCTTGATGATGATCAGTTGCAGATGAGACTTGACAAAGAGAGAGATGCCCTGAAGGAAAAGATGGAAGAGAAAAATAAGGAAAGTCAGAAATTCAGGGAATATCTCAGAAGGCACAATCATTCTGAAAAAGATCTGTCTAACCTAAACTTTGACAAACTACAAGATCTGTATAACAGAGAGAGAGAGAGAGAAGGTGATTGAAAAGTGTGTAAAAGAAAATGAAAAACTTGAAAAGATGGAAAATTTGAAGAAAAAGTTTGGAGGAATGTGTGGATACCTGCTGGAAAGAGGTATGAAGCCTGAGATTGTTGAATATTTATCCAGAGAATCAGTGTTGGACCAATACAACAAACTGAAAAGAAAAGAAAAATTGAAAAGGGTCCAAGCTGAGAGCTCTACTAAACAGTGTGAACCAACTGATGAACCTCAAGCAAAGAAGAGAAGAATCCAAATGTTGAGGGAAAAACAAAAGAAACAGACTGAAAAGGAAAAACCAGATGAAGTGCCTACTGTTGAAACACCCATCCCAGAGGAACCTAAGTCTGAACCTGAAGATGAACCATTTGTTCCTTGGAAAAATGAAGAAATGATAAACATTCTAAGAAACATAATGATAAATCAGAGATGAGTGACTGAAGCAGACTTCAATGTCTTGGAAAAAGAGGATCTGAAATACCTCTTTTATATACAAAAGGCTGAATGGGAAAAGGCTTTAAGAGAAGGAGAGAACCCAAGATACTACGCTGATGGTGGGTTTGTACCTGTTGGATTGGCAAGAACTCCTGGAATGGAAAAGATGTTAAGAGAACTTAAAGTAGCAGGACATGATGTTGTTGAATTAGCTAACCTTCCTACTGAAATGGTAGAGGTTGTCTATGTATAAGTTTTCAACTTGAGTCCTCAAAAGCCCAAGAAGTCTGTTCCCTTCAGACCTCCTATTTCAAGAAGATTTCCACAAGGAGGAAGAGGTCAAGGAGGAAGAGGTGAATCAAGCAGTTCAGCACAACAAAGAACAAGACCACAATATAATGTTGATCTACCAAGAGAACTGTACTTTGATTCTGTTACTGGTGTATTAAAAGTGATTATGGGAGTAGACAATTGAGAGAAATTGTTGTGAGAAGTGACTTCTATGAATTCAATGAAGAACAATTGAGAAGGATGGCCACTCTCAGATTGTATGATTACAGAAACAGAAGCAGATTGGCAGGTAGACAGATGAATGATCTGTCAAAATTTTTGTGGGAAGAAGCTGGAAAAGGGTTCAAGTTCTTAAAAGAAAGGAGGAGCTAGAGGTTGATTCAGTCTCACAAGTCAAAAAGGACTGCAAAGCTGAAAAGAATGGACATAGCTGAAAGAGACTTTCAGATGACCTTCAGAGATGAGAATCCATTGTCCAACTTGAATACATGTATAAGTCTGGGAAGAAGAATGAGATGCCCCAATTACACAGTACAGAAAAATGGGATTATAGCTGACATTGAAATCAAAGAGAATGATAATCATTTTGTGCTGAGGAATTCGGATGGAAAAATTCTGGGGATCATTAAAAGGGATGAAGACTTAACATGCCTGCATAATGAAGATCTAATGGATATAAGGGACTTGGCTATACCAGAAAGTCACACTCACTACCAAGCCCTTAATATTTTCGAGATGAAAGTTGCTTCAGAGATAATCAGTCGAAGACAAGCCATTCATAATGCAAGAAAGAGACAAGATCAATAGAATAGGCTTTGTTTTGTAATGTCTTCGGACAACTTTCTGATTATGTAATTTTGCTTATGTTATTTGAATATGCAATTTTGATTTTTGATTTGATGTGTATTTTTGCTAAGTGTAAGTAACCATAGAAATGTTTTGGGTCAGCTGAGGTGTTCCAATCTAGGGGGGAGATTGTTGAGTCAAGAAATTGACCTAAGGGGGAGATTGTTGAGTCAAAGATTTGACCTAAATGAAGTACATGGAAGATTGGAATCTTCTCAACCTCCTCTGATTCGTTAAGTAATGGATCCGAGCACACCTTAGACATCCGAGCAAGCTTTTACTTAGCCGAGTACGATATTTTGCCTACCGGGCAAGGTTTACTTCAAGTAGTCTTCTTTAGTGGATATCCGAGCAGGGTTTGCAAATTAGTGCATTGTCGGGTAAGGTACACTAGTTTATGTAAATCCGGGCAAGGTTCACTTTATCAAGCAAGTCTGTTCTTCAAAACCAAGTATTTTACTCTTCCGAGTAAGGTTTGGTTGACCAAGTCCAAGAAGCCAAGTGATTGGAAGACTGGGCAAGGTATTCATTAATAAGTATGATCCAAGTATGCTTGATAATCTAAAGGAATATCTCTTAGTAATATCGGGCAAGGTTTAGCTCAAGCAAGGAACAGTACTCCTGAGTACAGTTTGCTAATAAGTTATTTTATAGCAAAGAGCTGAAATGGATCATTGAAGAACAAGGTTGCTCGTAAGGAGTTGTCGGGCAAAGTCTGGCAAAGTCAAGAAGACTGAAGTCTACTCGGTGAGTATTTTACTTGGTAAAATACTCTTCAATTAAAGTCTACCCGGAAACTGATCCCGAGCACACTTCTGTGTTACCAAGTTATGAAGGATGGCCGAGCATACTCGGAAAGACAAGATTGGTGCAAAGCCTACCCGGAAGACTTGTTTTACACTTAGTTTATTTTGAATATGTAATTTGAATATGTATGATTGTATTTAGGGTTTCTAGAAGGAATGACAACTGTCCTAGGTTGGCAGGCCTATAAATAGAATGTTTAGGGCACACCGCCAAGAGAGAGAGAGGACACGGACTTTGAGCCTTTACACTTTTCGGATAAGAAAGAATATTTCTTGAAAGTGACGGCTGTCCTAGGATTCCTAAAAACCCTAAATCGATTATCCACTTTGTATGATGAAAATTATATTGATGGAAATCTTTTGAGTGAATCCTGTGTGTGCTTTCTACCTTTGATTATTCTTTGAAACCGTATGTTTGTTATTGATTCCGCCTTTAACAAACGGATATCTTTCTAAATATAGCAACCCGTCATTAACTCTCTTGTCAACACATTAAAATGTGTAAGTTATGACATGATTGATTAAGGTCCAGCTGAAATCGAGGGGCCCGACACTTGTAATTTGTCACACCCCGGTCGTAATTGGCGGAAAAACCGAGGCGTGGCGACAAAAGTATGCTTTTGACACCAAAAATGACGATTTTTTTGACCAAGAACACACTTGAGACAAAAGTTGGGGTTTTTGCTCGATTCGGGGCCGGATTTGATGATAAAAACGTATGATTTTTAAGAAGATCTTACCAAAAACAACAGTAAACAGATTGGTGAACTCGAATTTTGGATTGGACAACTTTCTCTCACTACTCTCTCTCTAGAATTGGGGTGTTTGGGTGTGGGTGTGGAAGAGATGAAAGAAAATGGTGGAGTTTGTTCTTGCACTACGCTTATATACTCGGTTCTATAGGGTTCGGGTTTCGGTTACCTACGGGTCAAGGCTAGCTGAGTTCATAAGTTTTAACGAGCTAGAACTTTTCAGTAAAAATTTTATAAAAATCATTTTTCAAGTAATCGCTTGAAATCTTTTTAAATAAAAACCTTTTATTTTTCGAAAACACAAAATTAATATTTTTTTTTCAAACATAAAAGTTCTTTTATGAAATAAACATTTTTAGCTTAAATAAACAGATTTTCCAATTATATGGATTCCGAACTTATCGTCCAGAACCCAAAGTGTATAGTTTCCGATGATTTCTTGATTTTAGTTTACCAGTCAAATTCCAGGGCGTTACATAATTCCCTGTTAAAGATTATCTGCAGGAATCTAGGGTATTGCAAGAATCTATCCTCTTCTGCCTTCTTCAAATTTCCAACCATGCCATCAAATATCATCTTAGAAAAATTGAAAGGCAGATCATATATAATACCAACTGTGGCATTTGCTAAATCACGACTCATCAGAGTCCATGATCCTTTTCTTGGAGCAAACCCCTGTATCACATGGTGAATCAAGAACCTATACAACATTGGGAACATCCCCTTTTGAAATTGTCAATCATGGACAGTTCCCTGATACCCCATGTCTGCTCAAAGATCCTCATCAAATAATCAATGTTGAAATTAATATGGTTATGGTCATCATCACGTAACTGCAGACATCTTCTTATCATTCCTTCTGTAACATGAATCTCATGGCTCGCAACAGTTGCTTCAATTCTTTTTGCATGTATGTCATCCACAAGTCTTGAAGAACGCCAGAAATCTAGTGAATGATTTCTGTAGATGATTGGGCATTCTGTGAAAGCAAATCTCCCATTCGATCTTGCCATCCATGTTATCATCCTCTCCAGTGGCTCATTGTTAGGAGTGACCTCCAACAATGCGCACATATTGTGCTTTGGTTCAAAGGCATACTTAGATTGAACTTCTTCTTCTGCCATATCTGAACATCACAATCAAACATATTCAAAGTGAAATTAGCATAAAAGTTCATTACTTTACACAATTTCAAGCTATAAATTTGTAGAAGAAAGAGAGAAATTTTATTAAAAAAACCTGATCTTCGACAAATTAATAACCTAAACACAAAAACAAAGTATTAGTAGTCAAGTACATAATCGAAGGCCATTATAGTCTAATCGTTATCGGAAAACACATTATTATTGCTTACCGAGTTGAAATTAGGGGGCTGATTAAAATTAGGGTTTGTATTAGAGATGAATATTTTAAGTCGATTTGGGTTTCTTTGAGAGTAAGCAGTTGAAGTGGAAGAACAGAGAGAGAGGGAAAATAATGTTGAAAATATCCCTAACTCCCTCTTATATACCTTTTGAAAGTGGGGTTTAAATGCATTTTGTCATGTAATGAATTGTTGGCTGTCAAACATAATAATCTTATCCAATTTAAAACCTTACCCGATAAAATTAAAAGGTTAAACTTTGCCTGGAAAAATTTTCATTTATTAATTGACAAAGTTTACCCGACATCTTCCACTTACAAACCTTGCTTGGTATAGTTAATTAATTTAATGTCAAGTAAAGATGAAGAAGACAAATAATCAATTATAAAATATCAAATAAGCATCCTTGCAAGGAATCAATTAAGATACCCAAATAAATTTCTCAATATAAATCAATTAACTCAATCTAGCATAAGCCCTATCAGAATCAAAAACACATTCAATCAAGCATTAATTTCTCAATATAAGTCAAGTTAATTAATTTAAAGTCAAGTAAAGATGAAGAAGACAAATAATCAATTATAAAATATCAAATAAGCATCCTTGCAAGGAATCAATTAAGATACCCAAATAAATTTCTCAATATAAATCAATTAACTCAATCTAGCATAAGCCCTATCAGAATCAAAAACACATTCAATCAAGCATACTTTGATGAACAGTGTGCCCGAGCAACCTTCTTAACAAAGTATACCCGAATAACCTTCCTAGAGTATAAAGTGTGCCCGAAAAGATGTCTAGCAGATAGTGTACTCGGAGAGTCAAATTATGAAATTACCAAGTATATTGAGGGAACAATAGTGTACCCGGAATATAAAGTGTGCCCTGAAGACAAAGTCTACCAGAAAACACTTGTAATTTCAAAGAAATCATAATCACAAATAGCACATAGCATGCTCGGAAATAGATTAGACATAAACCACCTAAGTGTACTATAGTCTAAAAATTTCAAAGAGCTTGCCCAACAGTCCTATGTTAGCACTTTCTAGGACAATCATATTCAAACATCAGGTATGCCTGGGAACTAAATTAAACAGTTTAGTCTACCCGAGAAAATTCAAATCATCAAATCATACCCGAAAAAGACAAACTTAGATAAAACCAACTAAGTGTGCCCGGAAAGGTTACAAAGCATAAAACCTTACGCGAAAAACGTATTCAAACATAAACAGTCAGGATTTCCCGGAAAGTGACTAAAATAGTAACTCTACTCGAAAAGTATCAAATACTTCAAAACATGCCCGAAAATAGTAAACCTAGATGAAAAACATCAAAGTGTACTCGGAAAGGATATAAAACATTAAACTTTACCCGAAAATACATATTCAAACATATTCAATTGTTTTGTGCCCGGAGAGGTTAGAGAACATCAAACCTTACCCGAACATACATATTCAACCTATCAAAGGCAAAATGCAACACTGTTTGACTTAAACCACTAGTCAGAGATATTTCTAAGTTATGTATCATTTCAAACAATAGTTTAAGAGCAAATGGTGCATTTAGAGATCAAATTTCAGTTATATTTCTTTTCAAAACAATTTCTTTTATAAACTGAAAAGATCTCAGGAATGGGATCATATTGACTAAGTAGCTTTCTCAATACTTCATTCTCAGCATTATTATGACTACAAAGACAGGTCAACAGCAGGTCTAGACTTAACATGATTTTCATCTCTTTGGTGATATGATTAAGTTTCAATTAAGTTGCAGAAAATTTAATGGATAACACATGTTGTGTTCTGATGCTTCTTATCTATCCTCAAAGCTTATTTGGCTTTCTCCAGATCACCCCAATTTGACTTTGACCCCCTGGTTTTGGTTAAAAATTTTAATGACAGAACATATTTTCTTTTTTGGAAAAATTATAAGATATTTCTTTTCAAATCTACAAACATATGTGAGGTTGAACGTTGGACTTATATGCCACGCAAATCGGACTTACAGGCCTTTCATTCAGGATGTTTAAAGGACTTATATTATTGCCTCCACCCTTGTAGTTCTGGAATTAACCCTCATGTTTGTATTTTCTTAACAAAAATTTGTGAATGTGTATCAACTTTTGGTTGAATAAACATTTGAAATTAAAGTAGTTCACAGCTGTTCTTTGTTATTCTATTAAAAGATGTTTCATTTTGGGTAACCAAAGACCAACAGGCTTGTGTATGACTTGATAATCACTTTTCTGCCTATCATTTGAAAAGATTTATCTAGGAACATGCATAGACAACAATGTAACTCCACATAAATCTTAGCATTTTCTGTATGTTTATATCACCTTAGATTTTACATATCATGAGAAAGCAACCATACATGTCAATGACTGTTCTAAGAGTCCTTTTAGCCTAATAAATCCATATGATTGGCTAAGTAGTCAATGTACTATCATTTCTCAATATATTCAGTTTAATATTCAATCACCCCAATGTCTCTTAATTGGCAGGTAAATGGTTATTCTGTTTGACCACAAGTAGTAAATAGGACCAAACATACATTTCGAATATATGTCCTTTCAAAGTCAGAGCTATTGACATAGTTTTAAGTGAATGAATAGAAAAGAAGTTATAATTGCCCCAAATGCTTTCAGTTTTCTGGTTAATGGCTATCCTTTTAATCTTTGCAGATTACAGGACCAAACATACACAACTGTATGTCCTTCCAACTGGGAAAATGACATAATTTTCAGCAAAGATAACTACCTAAGACTGTTCATTGAAAAACCTTCTTTTAAGCTTCTTTAAAGCTTGAACTGAATAGTATTATCATGTCTCAACACCATTAACAACTTGCTCATGTTTTGATCAAAATTTTGTGATTATGCAAAAATTCATTTGATAATTCATTTGAAACCATTAAATTTGACATAAAGACGTATTTTGACACAAATAGTTGTAACATATTCAAATCTTAATCATTCTTAACATCATAAAAACAAGTAGACATTCTTAACATTCATAGTCTAACCTATCCTAATAACATCAAGATGATCAGATAACATACATATTCAAGCAATCATAATCAAATGATTACTCATGACATCAGATAAGCATTTAATCAGTTTAATCAATCCAAACTACTTATCATAATATCAAAACAGTTAACTGATAATCAATCATTAGCATCAATGACACATAAATAGCACGGATAATCAGTTAAACACAAAACAGTTAACAGCAAACAAGTAACATATTCATTCAACATTCAAAGTATGTGACCTCAAGCAAGAATAGTCAATTATCACATAAAGACACACACTAAGTACACATCCTCAATCAGACCTCATCTGAGTTGATCATACCCAGAGCTTTCAAAAGAAAGTTGAATCTCTGTCAAGTGGCTTGGTGAATAGGTCAGCCAAGTTGTCACTTGTGTCAACTCTCTGCATTTCAATCAAGCCTTTTTCATAACAATCTCTAATGAAGTGATGTCTGATTTCAATATGCTTAGTCTTTGAATGTTGGACTGGATTCTTGACAGTAAAGTATGCAGCAGTATTATCAATGAAAATAGGAGTGTTCAGAAAATTCAAACCATAATCCAGCATTTGGTTCTGAATCCAGAGAACTTGGGCACAGCAAGCAGATGCAGCAATATATTCAGCTTCTGCAGTTGAGATTGAGACAGTTGTTTGCTTCTTGCATTGCCATGACACTAGCCTTTCTCCTAAAAATTGACATCCACCTGAGGTTGACTTCCTGCTCATGTTGCATCCATCATAATCACTGTCTGTGTAGGAAATAAGGTCAAAAGATTAGTTGTTTGGATACCAAATCCCTAAGTCTGGTCTTCCCTTCAAATATCTGAATATTCTCTTAACAGCATTCACGTGGGAGACTTTTAGACTTGCTTGGAATCTTGCACAAACACATACAACATACATAATGTCAGGTCTTGTAGCAGTTAGGTACATCAGGGATCCAATTTTGGCTCTATATTCATGTTCATCCACAGGCTCCCCCTTTTCATCAGCAATCATCTTTTCTTTGGTGTCCATTGCAGTTGAAGCTGTTTTGTATTCATGACATTTGAACTTGTTCAAAATGTCCTGCACATACTTAGTTTGGTGAAGGAAGATCCCTTCAGCTTTCTGTTGAATTTGCAGTCCTAAAAAGAAGTTCATTTCTCCCATAGTGCTCATGCTGTATTTGGACTTCATCACCTCTTCAAACTCCATACACATTTGTTCATTGGTTGAGCCAAAGATGAAATCATCCACATAGACTTGTAACAGTAACAAATCTGATCCCTTTCTTTTGTAGAAGAAGGTCTTGTCAATGGCTCCATTTTCAAGAAGATGATTTGACAGCTCATCATACCATGCTCTAGGAGCTTGATGCAATCCATAAAGGGCTTTGTTTAGCTTATACACCCTGTTTGGATACATTGGATCCTCAAAACCTAAAGGTTGAGCAACATACACCTCTTCATCAATCTTCCCATTTAGGAATGCAGACTTAACATCAAGCTAGAACACTCTAATGTTCTTTGAGGTAGCATATGCAAGGAAAATCTTGATAGCCTCAAGTCTTGCAACTGGTGCAAAGACTTCCTCAAAGTCTATTCCTTCTTCTTGAAGACATCCCAGTGCCACAAGTCTAGCCTTGTTCTTAATCACCAAACCTCTTTCATCCCTTTTGTTTCTAAAAACCCATTTTGTGCCAATTGCTGACCTGTTTCTTGGCATGTCAACCAGATACCAAACATGGAGATCTTTGAATTATGCCAATTCCTCCTGCATTACCTCCACCCAACTGTTGTCTTTTAGAGCTTGAACAATGTTCTTTGGTTCTATATGGGATAGAAAGCAGGAGTATAAACAGATGTTTGCAATTTCAGAGTGGCTTCTTGTAACGTTTTCATTTATATCTCCAATGATGTTTTCAGAGGGATGATTCTTTTCAACATAAGGAGTTTGTATTATCATATCTACAGACATATTTGTGTCAAGATTTGATTCATTGAGATCTGGTTCTTCAATGATCAATTCTGTTTCAGCATCATGAAACTCTGGTGCTTCTTCATTGTTCTAACTTGAGGTAGATGCACCATTGTTTCCAATATTCAAGCTTTCAAACAAATGTTAAAATCTTGCAGTAGTCACATCTTCTTCATTTGAATGGTTTCTTGGGTTCTCCTCAGTCTGATCTTGATCATTCTTTACTTCTTGATTGTCTTGATTGAGATCTTCATGATCTTGTTCTTGGTCAACAATGTCATTTGAGATACCCTTGATTAATGTATACTCCTTTTCTTTGCTAGCAACCTTCTTCCATAACCCTTCTAAGTCCAATGTTTTCTTCTTTTTCTCTTCAAATACACTGGTTTTGTAGAATGAGTTATCAAAGTCTTTAGGATAAATCTTGAAAGACCTTATCAACTTTTCATGATCAAACAGCCATGCTGCACCATCAACTGTGTTGAACTGATTCTCATTAAAGATGATGTCAGATGATTCAATAACACTCAAATGGTCTTTCACATATACTCTGTAGGGTTTTGAGTGTGTTGAATATCCAACAAATAAGCAATCCAAGGATTTAGTTTGAAACTTGTTCAAGTAATCCCTGGTGTTCAGAAGAAAACATTTGCATCCAAAGGGATTGAAAAACCTGATATAAGGCTTTCTATTGTTGAAAATTTCATATGGAGTCTTGTTATGCCTCTTGTTGAGAAGTACCCAGTTCTGAACATAGCATGCAGTATTTATGGCTTCTGCCCAAAATGTCCCTGGTAAATTTGCATCTGCTATCATGGTTCTTGCAGCTTCAATAAGTGTTCTGTTTCTCCTTTCTGCAACACCATTTTGTTTAGGAGTTTTAGGAGCTGTGAATTGCTGAAATATTCCCTTTTGTGTGCAGAATTCTTCCATGACTCCATTTTTGAACTATGTACCATTGTCACTTCTCATTGTTTAACTTTCTTATTCCGTTTGTTTTCAATCATTGTCACACAACCCTTAATCAACTCTGCAGTCTCATCCTTTTTACTCAGTAAATAAACCCAAGTATATCTTGAATAATCATCAATGATCACAAGACAATATCTTTTCTTCCCTATACTTGGCACACTCAGAGGACCGAAAAGATCCATGTGCAGTAATTTAAGTACTTGATCAATTGAACTGATGAGCTTTGACTTATGAGTTGACTTGTGATGTTTGCCCTTTTGACATGAACTGCAATGTTCTTCCAGTTTGAACTCTCTTGTAGGTAAGCCAATGACATGCTCACCCTTAACAAGTTTGTTCATTTTTTTCAGATTCACATGAAATAGTTTCCTGTGCCACAATTTTAACTCATTTTCAATGGCTTTGGAAACAAAACATGTACCACCCCTTGAAACAGCTTCCTTCATGTTTAGCTCATATAGATTGCCATTTGTAGGTGTCATCATCATAATCATTTCAGGTGGGATAACAAATTCAGGTTTTAAGATGAAACAGTGTGAGTCATCAAAACCAACTTTGTATCCCTTATCACACATTGGTGATATGCTTAGCAGATTGTATTGTCAGCCTTCAACATGGAACACATTATCAAATGAAAGTTTTCCATTTGTTAAAATTCCTTTCCCAACTATCTTTCCACCATTTTCATCACTTCCAAATGCCATAGGACCTTCAAACTGTTCTTCATAATTAACCAGTGACCTCTTGTCACAAGTCATGTGCCTAGAACATCCACTATCCATGTACCATATGTCATTCAGTGGAGTGGACTGTTCCTGCACAAAAGAAAATGTTTAATTAGTTAGGTGATGAAGTGCAAGTCATTTCAACTTGCAACTCATCAGTTTCATTTTCAGTGGCTGCAATAGAAGTGAGTGTTGTTGGTTCAGGATCTTCATGAGTTAACTCAAGGTTGTCTGAGTTATCTGTTTCATATCCACACTCTCTTGGAGTTTTCACAAATGATGTGGTGTTCTTGCTTTCATCATCTGTTTTTGTAGCTTCTTGCATAACCTACTCCTTCTCTTCAGAGTAGTCTCTCACATCAGCAGTTTTTACAACTTTGGTTTCCATCTTGGGTTTCCAAAGAAAACCTTGTGGTTCATATCCATGCTTTAATTGGAACTTCTCATCACCTGTCAATTCAGATGGTTTCTTTCTCGAAGAGACACCTTTGTTTCTGGTCTTTTCATTACTAGGTGAAACTTGAGATTCATCATACTTGACTGATTGAGTGTCTTGTTTGATTCTCAAAGGCTGATAATTCTTCTTGACAACTTTCTCATGCTTCTTAGGAGACATACTTCTTCTTACTGATTTAGTCACTTGTTTCTTTGTTTTGATACCAGTTTTCTTTTTATTTCTTGTCTCCTTAGTTGATGTCAATTCATCTTTGTTCATGGTTTCATTTCCACACACCTTTCCTTTTCCCAGGTAAGCATCATACTTTTCCTTGTACTGAATAAAGTTTTGGCCATACTTTGTTTCATCTGGGACATGAAAGGGTTTGAATCTGAATCTTTCATTACTTGAATCTGTGTGGTGACCATATTCATCACACTTTTTGCACCAAACCTTTCCTTTGATTATCTCATGTTCTTTTGGTTTCTTGAACCTTTCACTTAGTTTAGGTGACTTGACTCCAAGAGTCTTCTGAGTCTTCATACTGTCAAAATCAATAGAGAAAGGTACAGATTCTTCAATTTTGATGTCTTGTCTTTCAACTTTGCTTTTAACAAAGACAATTTTCTCCATAATCATAGGTTCCTCATCACTGCTCTCTCTATGCCTTGACTGTCTTTTCTCATATTATTCCATAGTTCCCACTTCTCCAACATCAAGCACTTCATGACTGGAAAAGATTGGATAAACAGGGATAAAATTTCCTGCATCAACTTCTTCAGTTACTCTCTTCTTTTTGTTTTGTTTTATCCTTTCCAACACAGGCTTGCTTGGTGGCTTGAATGCATTGTAGCTTACCTTTCTCTTTTCATAACTGTCATAAGACACATGCTCTCTTCTTATTTTCACATTCTGTTTCTTCATTCTAGGTGTTATAGGTGGATACATAGGAAGTTTGTCAATAGATTCTAGTTTCTTGTATCTTCTTCCTCTTTCAGCTTCTTTGATCTGTTCATCTGTGATCTGATCACTTAAATCACTCAAATCATCTGGATTGAGATCATTAGAATCAAAGTCATCCTCAGAGACTTGAACTCCAATTGACTTATCTTCTTTTACTTCTTCTTTCACAATAAATTCACCTTCTTCATTCACATCACATTTCTGTATAAATCAACAAATTCTTCTTTATCTTGAAAGACATCTCTGAACTGTTGCATGTATGCATCTCTTTTCTCTTTATCAACTTTAGGCATAAAGTTGTTGTTGAAGGGTGGTGGAACAGCTTTATATCTGTCTTTTTTCACTTACTTGGTTTAGAATACCACAGATGTTTCCTGTAGAGACCAAGTTCTTCAGGAATTCAATTTCAACTTGCAGTTTTGTGTTCTTCACCTTTTCTTCAACTAACATCTTCTTTAGTCCATCTATCTCAGTGATGTATCTGGTTTGAGTTCTGTAACTGATCATGCAATCATCTTCTAGACTTTTAATCTTTTCTTCACTGATCAGTTCACTAGACTCATACCCATTGATGATACTTTGTTTCCTAAAACACTCACTTTCCAGCTTGCCTACTTTTGTTTTCAATTCATTGATAATTTCATTTAAATCAACAGTAGGAGCAGAGTGTACCTGAGATAATGAACCAACTTCTTTTTCAATCAAGGCCATGAAAGCCACATTTTCCCTCTTGATATCATCTGCAATGTCTTCTTCATGATTACTCCAATCAAAATTACCCTCATGCTATGAAATTACAGCCACATTTCCTTGATTTCTGGGTTAATTTTGGTTGGTTGGAACTGAATTGTTTGGAATAGTTTGAAGATTCTGATTGTTGTTCCTTTGAAATCCTTGATTCTGTGGCACAACTTGTTGATTATTGTTCATTGGAGGCTGTTGGAAATTGTTGAAGTTGGGGTTAGGGTTATAATTGTGGGAGCTGTTGTTACTGAAACTTTTGTTCCTTGAAGTCTGTTGAAACTGTTGATATTGATACTGCTGATTTCTTGGTTGATTCTGGTATTGGTTCATCTGAAAGTTTCTTGGCATATTGCATTCTCTGGCAAAGTGACCAGGTTGTTGGCAGTTATAGCAAATGGCTTTAGACTTATCAAAACCAATTCTTTCATTAGGTCCTGATAGAAGAGATCTACCGGTCCTGTTATATAGCCTTTTTCTTCTTAGAGCCAACATGGCTGCTTTTCATTTCAAATACATGTCTTCTAAATCATCTGCATCAATTTGCTCCAAATCATCTTGAACAATGCTTGTATGAACCGTGTTCTTTGCAACAAAAGCATTATAAGATTCGGTGAACATTGAGAATAAACCATGATAATCTGATCCATGACTTCCATTTCCACCAACAAAAGGTGTATGTCCACTAGCCATTGAGGCTGAATCATGTTCTTCCAAGAGTTGGACATTAAACCTCTGCTGATTTTGTAAGTTGCTTGAACTACCACCAACAAAAGCCTTAGGTGTATCAACACCATGCTCAATTGGTTCTTCAATGATGGGACTCCGTTGCTGGTTTTTGGTTGACAAGTTCCCCATAGGTGCAATGAGAGCATTGGTTACTTGAAAACATGGCTTCTCTTCTTTGATCATTTCATTCTCAATCATTTCTATTTCTGCAGCTTAAAGGAAGCATACTACATCATCCACCTTCAACTCATTGAAATTGGGCTTTTGAAGGATGAATTTGCAGGCAGTGTACCATTCTTTGGGCATTGAATTGGGCAACTTGGTATTCAGATCAAAATCAGTCATGACATAATCAGTTGTCCTCAACTCATTCACAATAGCTAGAAATCGTTCTAGAATTGATTTCAGTCTTTCTCCCTCCTTATACTTGAACCTTTCCAACTGTTGCTTCAATCTTTGCTTTTTTATGTTTATCAGCTCAGTATTCCCCTCATACATCTCAAGAATGGCATCATACATTGCCTTGGCAGTTGTATGATATGCCACCTTGGTTAAAATATCCCAAGTCAGTCCTAGCTTAATCATAGCATAGGCCATGTCATCTATCTTTCTTAATCTTTCTCTTACAGCAACGGTTGCATTTGCATTTGCACCTTCATTGTTGTCCCGTGGTCTATTCTTTATTGAATTCCACATATCAACATCATTGTAGCAAACGGCTGCTTCAAAGAGTAATTTCCACTTGGTAAAGTTTTCCTGTCCATACAATCTTGGAATCTTGTTAGTAGACACTTCTTGTTCCTCATATCCAGACATTTTTGAAAGAATCAAAATCAGTTCTGAAAATAGGTTGTTCAGATATGATGTGTCTGATATGATAAGAGCAAGATTTATAAATAAAGATTAAAGCTTTAATTGAAATAAGGAAGAGAAACACCAATAGATTATAGATCTGGAAGAAAAATGAAAAACAGAGCTGCTGACATCACTTTTCAATAGAACAGTTGTCTACTTACGTCATCTTTCTTCAAATCTTCAATCAGCAACAGGAATCTTACTAAAATAGCAGCACCAAGCTCTGATACCACTTTTCAGCTCCCCGATTTCAGCTGGATCTTGCTCAAATCATGTCATAACTCACACAAATAAATGTGTCGACGAGGGAGTTAATGACGGGTTGCTATATTTAGAAAGATTACTGTTTATTAAAGGCGGAATCAATAATAAACAGGGTAGCTGCTATCAATATTCATATGTAACTAACACACACAAGATTCACTCAAAAGATTTCCATTCATACGAAGATCATCATACAAAAAGGAAAATCGATTTAGGGTTTCTTGTAGGAAAACGGCAGTGGCTCAATAAATATTCTCACTTAGTATCGTATTCAGCCGCCTATTTTTCCGTGTTGTGTCTGTCCTCAGGTGTGCCCTAATTATTCCTTTTATAGGCCTGACACCTTTGGACAGCTGTCATTCTTTCTAGAAACCCTAAATGCTAACACATATTCAAATTACATATTCAGAAATAATCCTAAGTGTAAAACAAGTCTTTCGGGTAGGCTCTGCATCAATTTTGTCTTTCCGAGTATGCTCTGCCATCCTTCATAACTTGGTAACATAGAAGTGTGCTCGGGATCAGTTTCCGGGTAGACTTTACTTGAAAAATACTCACCGGGTAGACTTCAATCTTCTTGACTTTTCCAGACTTTGCCCGACAAACCCTTACGAGCAACCTTGTTCTTCAATGGTCCCTTCAACCCTTTGCTAGTGAATAGCTTATTAGCAAAGTGTGCTTGGTAGCACTGTTCCTTACTTGAGTTGAACCTTGCCCGATGATTCTTAAGATATTACATCAAGACATCAAGCATACTTGGATCATACTTATTAATGAATACCTTGCCCGGTCTTCCAATCACTTGGCTTCATGAGCTTGGTTAGCCAAAAGCTTACTCGGGAGTGAACTTTACTTGGCTATGAAGAACAGACTTGCTTGATGAAGTGATCCTTGCCTGGATAAGCATAAACTAGTGAACCATGTCCGGTAATACACTAATTTGCAAACCCTACACGGATATCCACTAAAGAATACTTCAAGAAGATAACCCTGCCCAATAGACAAAATATCATACCCGGCTAAGTAAAAGCTTGCGAGGAAGTCTAAGGTGTGCCCGGTTCCATACTTAGTCATTTCTGAGGAGGTTGAGAAGATTCCAATCTTCCATCTGATCAGTTTTGGGTCAAATCTTGACTCGACAATAAATTAACCCCAATCATCTACACATTGATACTCTATGGTTTAATGGTGTCTTTGATTGATATTCAACCCCAATTAAACTTTTGATTAATTAACCTATCAAATCTAAATGAAATTTGACGATAATGATCACGTTTGAATCGTTTTTACCTTATGATTCTGTAATGGTCGACGTTTTTAGAAAATATTGACAGAGTTTGGTTATGGAAGGTGGTGAAAATGTGAACGAATGAGATCATTTGTTTACAACTAGTCAATATATATTTTTTGGATTTGCACACTTCCCTAGACATACGAATGAGTACATTTATTAATTTCTAATTAATGAATGGCCTCTCATCCGTTAACAATAGTTAACGAATAACCAGTAAGTTAAATCTCATAACGAATCAACAACGATTCGTACTTCATTCGTTATCATTATTAGTGACGAATGAGGTCATACATTGTCACACCCTCAAATTTCGACTAACTAGGTTTTACCGTGAGGCTCGTGATGATCCAGCCGATTCGTTATACCAAACAATCATTTAATCCAACTAATTGGTAAAACAAAAACAAATCAAACAGTTCAAAAGTTTTGCGGAAGCGTTAAAGTAAAACAATAAACCATGTGCTCAAACATGCACAACCCATCAAATGTAAACAATGTGAAATAAAAGTTCATGCAACAAGTGTGACTCCAAACATAAGCAATGCAATCCCGCTCCTTAGCACATCTAGCAACCTGGGCAAGTATAAATACTCAATGGTCAACACGAGGTTGATGAGTTCATAAATTGTTGTAAAAACTAGTATATATAGTATAGATAGTATACTTAGCATAAGTAGTGTACGTATAAGTAGATTTAGAACTTTTCAAATATACCAGGGTAGCTAACCCATTTACAAGCTACTAGACGTTTGAACCGAAGTTGACTGTCTATATGCCTTCTTACCAGGTACATCACAAAACACTGGCGCAAGTATGTTAGGACAATTTACACCCGTCCGACCTCCAGTCGAGTTTTAGCAGGTGGGGTTTGTCAAACCCAGTAGTACTACTTAAATTTCCCTACGATCCCATCCTAATGGTTCAAGGTATGTAAGGACTTTAAGTGATATGAGGGCATCTAGTATACACTTGTGATATATAAGAAATTACATAAATCCAAAATAAGTTGCTGCGTTTTCCTCCAGAAAACTAGTATGTAAGTACGTCCGTGTTTTCAATCCAGAAAACATGTATAGGCAAATGTTTTGTGTTTTCAATCCAGAAAACAAGTATACTAAAATAGTTTAGTGTTTTCAATTCGAAAAACATGTATACAAAATAGTTTAGTGTTTTCAATCTAGAAAACAAGGAAAATGTTTGGTGTTTTCTTTCTAGAAAACAAGTATACGAAAATAGTTTTGTGTTTTCTCTCTAGAAAACAAATTGGAAAAAGCATGAACTCACCTGGTGTCGCGTGTAATAGACTTTCCTCAAAACCAAAAGGATGCACTTGACTCACTAATTGTTACCTAGTACAAATGTTTAAGTTATGAGAATGTGTTCAACGACACATGACTCTAAAACCCAAGTATGGACTCACACACAAACACAATCTTGACACGAAAACTCGTTGGTGATAATAAGTAATGTCAACTGTACCAAAAAGTCTTAACATGTATCCACACATCATATCACGGCAAATAAACCAAATATTCATCATACAACTCAACTTATGATCATTCAGTTCACGAGACAGATTATGACATGTACAAAATGATTTTATTCCTCAAGTAAAACTTAAGTATAAATTATAAAAAATTTACCACAGTAGCATATAGGAATTAGGTTTCTCAAAAAAATTTTATTATATTTTCTCATGCATACAAAACTCACAATAATTCAATCATTGCAGATAGGTACCAACAGTTCAGCAGATTGCGCAACAAAAGATTATTTCATGGTTCTCTCAATTCCTTAATCCAAATTTTGCAAGTCCAATTGGTTGTATTCTAGACTCATAATTATAAGTTCCAGAACTGGAACCAACCCATTTTAACTATCCAAGAAAGAGTTATAATGTTGGGAAGACATACCAGAATCTAACTCCCCATATTAGCTTTGACACTTGTTTTTGTAAAATCATAAAAACTATTCAAAACTTGTCCAAAAATTACAAAAGTTACCTTTATTGAAACTAGACTCAGAATAATACATTCTAGAATCAAGAATCGATCAATAATCTTCGATTAACACCAAGTTACAAACCAATCAATAAACGAGAACGAATCTATCAGCAAACTCGAACCCTAACATGTTTATGTCATCCCTAGAGTTCTAAATTATCAATTAACATTATAATCATCAAAGTTACAGAGATTCAACATCTAGGGTTTCACAATTACTCATCAAAACATAAAAATTGATACATAAAACTTACCAATTAACATTAGGAATCAAGTGAATCACTCAAAGACACCACTAATTGCAAGAATCGAGCTTGAATCGAAGGGTTTGTGTGTGTGGGGGTGTGAGGCTGAAGGTAGATGGTTTATGGGTGGGGATTAGGGTTGTTTA
This sequence comes from Bidens hawaiensis, assembly GCF_021521415.1. Taxonomy (NCBI): domain Eukaryota; kingdom Viridiplantae; phylum Streptophyta; class Magnoliopsida; order Asterales; family Asteraceae; genus Bidens; species Bidens hawaiensis. Next base: position 143,467 of record NW_027494954.1, read on the forward strand.
TTTTATTAATATTATAATTAATCATATTTACAAGAGTGGTCCTTCTAGAATCAGTTTTGGCTTTAAACGAACTTTATAACACCCAAACCAGATTATAATGAATCATTACGAATAAAATACTAACCCAATTTAATAAACCTAAGCCTCATTTTTCTTTCATAAATATTAATTTGTAAAAGGTGAAAACATACAAATTACGCGCAATCGATCGCAATTTCATGAAACAAGGTATGAATTAAAAACGCAATCATTTAGCATGTATTTTCACATAGACAATATTATAAACATATGCTCGAGATGTTATCTTCTTATTTAATAACTAATAGCATGATAAGCGAGCTTAATGCACTAAATCGTGTAACACATAAAATCACCTAGCACATAACAATTAAATCTGAAGTATTTAAACATATCTGACTCGACATTAATCACCAACATGTACTAACAGAATCATGTGTGTGACCCATTTTTTACTCGTGTAAATGTTATGCATAACGTGTAAGATAACGAAGTTTGGGTTAACCGTGTTAACGTGAAAGTGCAGGGTGTCACATTATCCTCTTGTTGAAAGAATTTTCGTCCCAAAAATTGATAGGTGCCGCTAAGTAAATAAGTGGACTCCCTGTCTGTGTATGATCAAAATGAAATTAAGTAGACTTTCCGTCTATATGTACGATCAAAATAAAGAAAGTAGACATCCCGTCTATCGATTAGTGTCGCTAACTCTTGGCAAAGTTGCCAATGTTTAAAAAAAAATCGGTTGTCACATCATCCCCTTGTTAAAAGAAATTTCGTCCCGAAATTTTGATTATGATGATTTGAGACCGTAACGATAGTTTATCGATAATAAAAGTGTCAAAGCGCATGGCAGTATAAAAGGTTTAGAAATGTCTTGCGTGAATGATTTTTGTGATGCTTTATGAAATTTGAGATTCATGGTCTTTGGTGGAATACCGTTCTTCAAGCTCAAAGCGATAGAAAACATGCTTAAGGTGCTAAGTTCGGTTAAAGATCTGGCTCTAGTCCCCACCGCTAGCATACAGTTAGTGCTTATATATAGGGTGTACCGCAGCTAACCCACCACACTAATAAAACATTGCAAGTGACTCCTATCACCGATCATTACTTTGCCAATGTGAACTATAACTGAAGAATAAATAGAATAGTCTGAATATGTTCCTTAAATTTAGCCCCAAAGATTTAGCTTAGGTGTCTTGTCTAGGTTCGTATCCATAAGAATAATTGCATTGCCGACCAGATGCTTGTGCTTCTTTAATTATAGATTTAACGAGTTCGGTTGGTAACGGAAAGGAGGGTTTCAAAAATGGAGAGCCTTACTCCGGCAGAGGTTGTTCTTTCCGGTTGGTTGCATGATGGATTTATTCATCATATGTGCGACATAAGATGCTTCAACTGTAGAGACAATTTCTTATTTGAAAGAAGTTTCAAATCAAGATTTCGTACCACGGGAAAGAAAAATGGAAAAACAAAGTGAAAGAGTGCTTATGTGTTCATCACAGATAACGTTGTTGCAGGAAGGTGATCTATTATTCGGAAATGGTGTCCATACGATAAAGATCGGTTAACACAAAGCTTAAGGATTTGAGACACCATGATTATCGTGTAGAAAGTCTTATCGTAGAGTTTGTTTCGATAGGGCATAAACAGGTAAGGCTGAGGGTTGAACATAGGTCAAAAAAGTAGAATCAAAAAGGAATTCATAGTCAGAGCATAAGAATTAGGCTGTCAATTTACAAGGCGTTCTTCAATTTCCGTGCACAAGACAAAGCTGAAGGTCCAACCATGAGATTCTGGAAAGTTTTCAATCAAGAGGGTTTTCTTAACCAAGTTTTGATGAGGTTCACAAATTCTTGGAAACACTTATAATAATTAATCAGGATATATATAAAAAAAATTTCAGTAATGAAAGTCTAGGGCTCGTCGTCGTCAGTAACTTTAGATGACAGAGTTTAGAGTTCCAAGAACTTGTTTTAGAAAAATGTTTACACAATGGAATCCCATCTCACACCAGTGTACCTATAGATTCACAATTACGTTCCGGACCGTACTCGTCAATTTATCATACATTGGGGTGTTATGTTCTTTCCATTATGCCTTTATATGATAGTAGTGATATCAGAAACATAAGTAGTGAACGTCAATGAGGTAAAGCCAAAAGCATAGGAAAGAGGGAACTTGTTATCTATGTATTCAGTATCTAACTAAGTCTAGTAATCACTGCCATTCGTTGGTTTTACCCAGGGTGCTGCCGTGTGATGACTCCTCATATGCCTCCTCACCTTTCACCGGTGCTAGACTGGCCTCTTCTGAATTAGGGTGGCATCAAATGACATATCAGGATGTAAAGCAAGGCGCAAAATAACAAGTTAAAAAATATCTTATCAGCTAGGGATGGTGACATGGTTATCGTGGGCATACCAGTGACATAGTGTGTGTGTGAATGCTATGATATGTATGTATGTATTTAGTGCAATGCATGAAAACAATGTACTGATGGGTTGACACGTTTGAAAAAAATGTAGTTGGGCTTTAAAAAGGTCATAGACCGGTTTATCGAAAACAAACCGAGTTCACTATAACCAATGGCTCTGATACCAATCTGTAACATCCCGGTCTCTCATACCACCAACGCGTTTTGGGCAACCAAAAACAAATCCGTGAGCTCTTCGTGGGCAGAGCGGACAATATTGGTGGTGCGAGGGGCCGGATGTTACATACGTCATCAAGGTAGCGGAAGAGAATATATTAACGAATAAGCAGAATCATTATATTAAAATAAACACGAATGACCATCATTCGTTATTAATGATATTAACAAATTGGTTCCATTTGTTATCTTTAAAGTAACGAATTGGGATTAAAAATCCATTAAAAATGAAAAGTTTCATTTTCAATAAATATCAATAAATAACAATTAAATAATGCATCGAAAACCGTGTCTCGATGAACTTTACCTCAAGATCTTTACCATTCGGGGTAAAATGCAATACCTTAACGTGTCTTTCGTTCAAAACACATAAGTTAAATGAATTAAATTAAGATCATTTATCTTAAAAAGAATTAAAAAACTAATTAAATAAAAGAATAAAATAAAAAAGTGAGAAAATCTTTTTGGTATTTTCTTTTTCAAAATTTGTACCATTTGGCTTGGAAATTTAAAATAAAGCATAAATCAAAATAAAAACAAAATATTTTGGATTTTGTATATTTTTGTGAGTCAAGCAGAGAATCATATTGACCAAATCGCCCTTCCACCTTAGTGTTATATTTCAACATTATTATGACTGGAGATAAGTCGGTCATTGATATTATTGTCCACTTAAATCTTTGAACAGACTTTCAAGCATTTGTGTGATATGATTTAGGTTCAATTAAAGCACAAATTATCAGAAACTATCAGCCTCTAATCTCGATTCAGGCTTAATTTGACTTTTACCATGTCACTCCACTTGATTTAAACCATTATGCCTGAAGAACAAAAATTTATGATTTATCAAATTGAATAAGCAATCTAAGCTCATAATCCCCACTATAAGGTATACTTCCATTATCAAACAATACACCAAGCTTCCTTTGCTGTGAATGAGTATGCACGAGCTCATCTGTAGGCTTACAGACATTGTATCCCCTAGGGTCCGTTTCTTACTGGTATTAAGAAGCACGCAAGGGAGGAATAATGTATGACTCACAGCGGGTTTTGATCAAGTCAGTAATGAGTTTGTACAAAGTACAGTAGGGATCAAGTTTATTGACTTTGGGTTTGCTCTAAAAGATTTTGAAATATTCTGAATTTAAAATCCAGACAATAAACCGCATAAAGACTCACAGTGTCCAGAAACCAGATGCATCCCATCAATACAGGATTCGAGGCCATAAGACCATACACCACTGAAGTGTTAACAATAAACTAGATGCATTTTATTTAGAGTTTTTGTTTTTGGTGATCAAACAGACATAAGGCTTGAGTATGACAAGCTATTACATTTCCGCCTTCATTACCGAGACTTTTCGAAGAGACTAACACCTCTTTCAAATTAACAATTCTTATGCTTATGTTACATACGTTATTCTAATGGTTTATTTAAGACCTACCAATGCACCAATGCAGATAAGCACACAGTTTTTAAGCTTATTTCTTTCTGGATATGTGACTAGATGATCAATGTACAATCACATTCTCTTTTTGCTTCAAAACTCATTTTTTAAGGAGCATTTTTTAATGTGTTTGAATTTTTAAAATATTTGAATGTTTTTGGTTTTTCTCTATACAAACAGAAATCACAATATTTTTGTATTTTTCGCTTTTTCTCTTCCAAAAACCAAAACAATAAAATAACCAAATTAAAATAAAAATTGAACAAACTAAAGTTGATTATCCGAGCTTAAGGATATCAGCAAGAGTTTTCAGACTATTTAAACCAAGCAAAATGTTAAAGCGAGTTTTGTCAAAAGCTTTGGTAAACAGATCAGCTTTCTGAAAGTCCGTGTGCACCTTCTCTAGATCGATTAACTTCTTTTCAAAACAATCACGGATAAAATGATATTGGATTTCGATATGCTTCGTCTTAGAGTGGTGCACAGGGTTCTTCATGATATAAATAACAACTGAGTTATCAATAAATATGGGAGTAGTAAGAAATTTCAAACCGTAATTCCCCAAGTGTTGCCGAATCCAAATAACCTATGAACAGCAACTCGAGGCTGCCACATACTCTGCTTCTCCGGTTGAAGTGGAGATCGTTGTCTGCTTCATACACTGCCAGGATACAAGCCGGCTTCCTAGAAATTGACAACCCATCGTAGTTGACTTGAAGTTGATTTTGCAACCCCCGTAGTCGAATCGGAAAACGCAGTGAGATCAAAGCTATCATCCTTAGGGTACCATAACCCGGTGTCAGGATTACCCTTCGGATAGTGAAGTATACGCTTAACCACCGCCAGATGAGACACTCGGGGACTCAATTGGTACCTGACACATAAACAAACAAAAAGCATGATATCAGGAAGAGAAACAGTGAGATATATTAAAGAACATATCATAGCTCGGTATAGGGTAGGATCAACGGTATCCTCCAATTCGTCCAGTGACAAATTGTGACCCACGGGTAGAGGCATCGAAGGGATTTTCCGGCAGTTATATTGATACGGCTCAAGACGTCGTTCACGTATCTTGTCTGATGTATGAAAATTCCAGTGTCACACTGATGAACCTAAGAAGAAATACATCTCCCCCATCGAGCTCATCTCGAATTTCGTCTGCATTGAATTTTCAAAATTCTTACATAGCTTGTCGTTTGTAGAACCAAATATGATGTCATCGACATATATCTGGACGAGGAGCAAATCTTCTCCGACAGTCTTGTAAAAAAGAGTACAATTCACAGTCCCTCGTTTTAATCCACTATATGTCAGATGGTCAGCAAGCGTGCCCTACCAACCTCTCAGGGCTTGGCGGAGACCATAAAGAGCCTTGTTTTAACGGTAAACACAGTCGGGATAGTCCGGATCTTCAAACCCAGGGGGCTTTTTCACGAACACTTTTTCATTAAGTTCCCCATTGAGAAATGAACTCTTGAAGTCCATTTGATAAACTTAAATATTCTTGAAAGCTGCATAGGCTAGAAATATACCCATAGCCTCCAATCTTGCAACATGAGCATAAACTTCCGTGTAGTCTACGTCTTCTTACTGATGAAATCCTTGCACAACCAAATGTGCTTTATTTCTGAAAATGACCCCACGATCATCCTTCTTACATTTAAAGACCCATTTGGTCGGAATAGGCTTCTTAACTCGATCAGGCTTATCAATGAGATCCCACACACCCATTCGACTAAACTGTTGCAACTCTTCTTGCATTTCTTCTACCCAAGACGAATCTTCAAGCGCCACACGAACATTCGCTGGTTCCATTTTAGAAAGAAAGCAGATGTATTTTGTGCGATTCATGATTCCTTATGAATGCATGTCGGCTTACGCACATAATACGTTAGACTCGTTAGCACCAGAAATCTGATGACGTGTCTGAACACCAGCATTAAGATCACCAATGATGTTATCATGAGGATGATGCGTGTGAATCCGAAGTGTCGGATTCTCAGGCACAACTACATTATCAATTAAATTAGTGAGATTCTCTTCAGCATCATGAGATGATTCACCAACCTCTTGAACTTCTGGAAATGGTACTGCAGAAGAATCAACAAAATGAACATCATTCGATGAAATACAAATAACATCAGACGTATCATGATAATCATCTTGTGAACATTATCATAATTAGAAGCCGAAGCCCTTGGTGTGGAAAACAATTGATCTTCCAAATACGCACGCACCAAGTCTTCATCAAGGAGATCAACTATAGAAGTAAATGAGTTAAACAAACTCTCAAAGTCAAACATCCAATCAGGACCCTTGCCGGCAGGAGGTGTTGTGTAACTCTGGAAATCAACATGATACCATTCCTCAACACAACATGAAGTAAAATTGAAAACATGTTTCTTAGGCGATGCGTAACCCAAGAAATAACCTTCAATAGCCTTTTCTTCGAATTTTCCCGCATCTCTTTTCAACACCGTGCAAGGACACCCGAAAGATTCCAAAAACTTTAAAAAAGGCTCACGTTTATTCATAAGCTCGTAACTCGTCTTATCAAGCTTCTTAATAGTTAGAACACGATTGAGCGTGTAGCAAACAATGTTCACCGTCGCATTTCAGAATTGGATAGGAAGCTTTAAATCTGCAAGCATAGTTCTTGCTGCTTCAATAAGTGTTCGGTTCTTCCGTTCAGCAACACCCTTCTGTTGTGGTACATATGAAGCACTATAATCTCGATGGATTCCCTTTTGAATGCAAAAGAAGTCCAATATAGTATTCTTGAACTCCGTACCATTATCACTCCGAATACGTCTCACCTTGCGTTTGTAAAGTGATTCAATCTTCGTGATTAGATTTTGAACAAGAACTGGTGTCTGATCTTTAGAACTAATAAATAACACCCAAGAGTACCTCAAATAGTCATCAGTGACAACAAGACAGTACCAATCTCCAGCAATACTCGCACGATTCATAGGACCAAACAAATCCATATGAAGTCGTTCAAGAAGAGTATCAATGGAATTAATTAACTTAGACGGGTGCAACTTCTTCTTCTGTTTGCCCTTCTTGCATGCAACACAGTGATCATTCAACTTGAAGTGCTTCAGGGAAACCCCATCCACCAAAACATTTGCCATCAAATAGTTTATCTTTCTGACATGAATATGACCAATACGCCTATGCCACAGAATCGAGCCTTTCTCAGTTGCTTTTGAGACAAAACACGTTTCAACAGAAGTCTTAGTCGATACCTTAGTACTCATATTAAGTACATAAATATCATTTGACCTAGGAGACCGTATAACAACCATGTCTTCCGGAATGACATATCCTGGTTTGAGTATTATGCACTCCTTGTCAGTAGATACAGTGGTATACTTCTTATCACAAATTTGAGATACACTCAACAAATTGTTATCCACCTTATCACTGTAATTTACTTTCTCGAATGTAATACTACCATTCGAAACATCTCCTTCTTTCATAATCATTCCCCCAGAATTACCCGCGAACGCTACATAACCCACCTTGAATATTCTTGACATTGTTTAGTAGGTCAATGTTGCCAGTAATATGACGAGAGCATCCACTATCCTTAGTACAGTTTTCACTAGATATAGTCTTGGATAGACTCTGCACATAAAGGTAAAATGATTAGTTCAAAAAGGCAGCCCAAGCCTAAGTCTTAGGCACCTCTTTAATTTCACTTGAAGAGTTAATCTTGAAGGAATCCAAATGCAGTTTAGCTGCTTGTGAATAAGCCATAGGCATTTTAAACTTTCGTCTCAAGTATGCATCTTGAACTACATTTGTGTTCACATTTTTACAAATTAGTTCCGTATGAACAAATTTGGGTTTTAAATTTACATTGCTTTCATCAACATGAAGCACCTTTCGTGGATTCACATTAGAAAACAAGATGTGAGTCTCATCATCACAAGTCATGGGTATTTTCATAATCTTTTTAACCAAAGGAACTGGTTTGGATTGTTCTTTGATAAACGGATGAATATTCTGTGATTTCTTTATTCCATAGTTTCTTACAACGTGCCCACGTTCGCCACAAAAGAAGCATGTTCTCATGTAAACAAACGTACATTGTGGTTTAACAGAAACTGGTGCAATAGAAGGCTGTTGAGAAACACCATAAGTATGCACTTTGTTCAAGTCATCAAACGTAACAGATTTCTTTTTCATATAAAAATCAAGGTTTGAAAAATTAGAAAAACTCTGTAACATGTCAGTTCCAGTTAAGTTAACAAATTGATCTTTCTTAACAGATTTTAACAATTGTTTGGCATTAACCAATGGATCTGTTGTGTTTGATACTTTAGATTTAGCAAATGCATGCTCAAGATCTTGTATCTTTTAAGTTTCATTGTTAAAGACACTTTCGATCAACTCAGGCTTCATCAAATTAAGTGGAATGTCTTTTCCAATGAATACTTTGATAAGACCTTTTAACTTAAACACTCTACCAGTATTTACATTAAAAGGAGTTGGATTGATTAAAAGCATCAAATCCGCATAAAAAGCTTTTGGTTTTTCTGATATCTTAGCATTAACTTAGCTGGTTTTGTCACTTTCACGTTAGATGTACTCGAACCGTACACAACTTTTTCAAATTCTTGAGGTTTACACAAAATGTGATTCGAACTTGGAATGTTTGATTCCTTATGTACAATTTGTGGTTCAACTACATCCTCAATGATGACTTTCTCAACAAAAAAATTGTTGCTTTGAATATGTGGCTCTTGAGTCGAAGATTTAGCAGTGATATTTTTTTGGCACTTTGTTTCGGTTTCTCCACATTAATGACTGGGACAAATCCTAAACCGTTTTTAGAACCCTTTTGTTTACCAGATACTTTAATAATTTCATTCAACAAAAAGGATGAATTTTTAAACTTGTCTAGTTTTCTTTTCAACTCTAGAACCTCATTTTCAAGCTCGGTTATCTTAGTTCTTTGTTTGAGAATTTCATGAAATTGTTTTTCGTTAATGGTCATTATCACTGCAATTTCTACTTTCAAATCATGATTACTTACAGACAATCCCTCAATTTTATCATTACAATTCTTTTGTGACTCTAATGATTGTCTGTACGCATCCTTGATTGAACAAGTTCTTTCACTAGTGAATCGTTTTGAGCATTAACTAAGTCAACTTTTGACTTAAATGTTTCACAATTCAAACAACACACATTTTCTGATAATTTAACAGAAACATATGAAGGAGTAACCTTGTCGATATTTTCCATGCATACAAAAGTAGTTGGTTGCATGTTTCAAGAAACATCTGAGTCTAATTCAGTTTCAACTTCACTTTCAGAATTCAATCCCACTCCACTAGCATCTTCAAAATTTTCAGCTTGATCACACATTGCAAGATTAGCTTGATTGTCATTTCCCAATAGTCGTTGATTCAAATCAATCCCTTCAACTGTGAGTAGAGCTTGTGATCCCGCAGCCTTTGAAGAATCTCCCCTAGAAGGTTCGTCTTTCACTTCAGTAAAATTCTTTCCTGAACTTCTGTCTTGTGAATGGGTTCCGTTGTACTCCTTCTTCAGCTTATCACACTCCTTAGAAAAATGACCAAACTCTTGAAAATTATAACATTTAAACTTAAGTTTTTCAAAGCCAACCCACTTTTTCAATGATGGTAAATATTTACCAGTTCAAAGCATAATCTCAATAGCCTTTCGTACTATCATAGCCATGTTCCATATGAGGTCCATTAATTCTAGATCGTCAGGATCAATCTGATCATAGTCTTCGCCAGTCAATTCACTGGTAGAAATTTTGCCACCCACCAAGATTTCATATGAAGTCATGAATGCACAAAGAAAGGCAAAATTCTGTTCAGCTTCTATCATGTTTACATTTGGTGGTGCAGTGTAGACATTAGCAGTTGATCCACTAGAATTAGCATTTGAACCAGATGCCATGAAACACACATTTGGTTCAATGAAGGGAGATGATCCATCTTGTGCAATTTGTGTAAGAAATGCATTAATCGGAGCCTTAGAACTACTCAACGGTAAAGAACCTCCATATAAATTGGGTATTGAGTTTCCTTTGATGACTTTTGGCATTTCAAATCATACTCTCTATCTTCAACTTTCTGCACGAATTCCATTGCAGTAAGATCTTCATTCTTAAAGAAATTATTCTCTTTAATCACCATAAGAAACGTTGAGTAAGAACTTGGAAGAGCATTTTTCACAGTATCAATCTTATAAACCTCACTAAGTTCCATCTTCAGTTTATTCATCTCAGCGATTAGATGAATGAACCTTGTAAGCATCTCCTCAACAGTCTCTCCTTTCAATAAGTTTAAATTCCTAAACTGAAACTTCAACATAACCTTCTTGCTCTCCTCAGTATTTCCCATACTTCTCATTTTAATGTGCTGAAACAAAGAGGCACAAATTTTATTACTTCCCACTCGATGGAAAATATTGTCGGGTAATTCCATCGTCAATGTGGAATATGCCTTTGTTTCAATCTCTAAAGCTTTCTTTTCTTTTTGAGAATACTGAGTAAAAGCCTTTAAAGTAAAACCCATTGTTTTACTACCAACCATGGGTACTGTATAAACATCCTCAAGACATCTTGAACAGACTAGGTGTACAGACCCTAGATGTGCTCTGAATCATGGTTCCCATTTTGCAAAATCATGAAGCGTGGACATTTTGAATGTGATCCGATCTCAACATCGAGATGTAACATTTGTTGCATCAACATATTTTGAGATGCCAGTGCGTGATAACGAGCCATCTCAAAATATAAAATAAAATGAAAGTTTAAGGTGATAAAAGTTCAAATTTGAAACTTAAAGGTTTAAAGGTAAATTATAGATAGCGAATGGTTGTACGAATGAATGAAGAAGGTAACTAATGAGTAAGAAGTGAATTGATGATGAAAAATATCACGAATGAACTAGGTTAACGTATGAGAGTAACGAATGAAATGACGGATGAGGTGACGAATGACACTCCGTCTTCACGAATGATGATAAAGAATGAAGATCCAAGGATGACAAATCAATACCCGAATAGCTTAATATATGAATGACAAATGTTGGTAACATATGGTATGAGGTTTATGCAATGAATGAACTAAGCACGAATGGGTTTTAATGAAGAATAAGTGATGACGAATGTATTTCTATCACGAATAGCTAATAACGAATCAGCTACAATAACGAATGATGTTGTTGTTCTGTTGTAACAACTTTGACACGTGGCACGAATCAGATACACCCTGATAACGAATCTTAATCTTATAGCGAATGAATGAATTCTGTTGGACTCGGTCTGCCCAAGAGACATATTAAATTGATGTGGCTAGTACGTTATGATCCAAGTCAGGTCATACCCAATAACAAGCTAGACAAACACCGATAATATCCGTTCATATATGATGTGATCATAACAAATGAATATTAACACTTGAGTTATTTGGAAAGGGGTTTCTAAATAAAATGTACTTGTGTAATAAACAAATCATATGGATGATTTATGTTTTATGAAAGAACATTACATAGTGTTATTTAAGTTGGTTAAATAACAATATGTGAATAATAATAACCAAGCATGTCTCTTAACATATAATAGGTTTTATAAGTTATAAGTTATAAACTTATAAAAGTATATATGTATGGATATATATATATATATATGTTTAAAGTTTTATAAAAGAAAAAGAAAATAACTCTTTCAAATGTAATATTATTATATGTTTGAGTGGAGACATGCAAGGTGAGTGGAGACATGCAATGGTTATTATTGGTGGAGAGAAAGATGCCTTTAAATAAAACCAAGTCTTTCTCTTTCATTCTTTCATAACACACATAATTTCCAAGTAAACTTTTCTCTCTTCCTCTCTTGGGTATTTTCATCCAACATAAGAAAAGAAGAAGAAAATTTCAAGTGTAAATCCTAGCTAGAAGTGGTGTGTTGTTGAAGCTTGGGGTATGCTAGCTTGAGGAGCTTCCATATTCAAGTTCTTACCTTTCAGTCATCATCTCTTTCACTCGGTTTTGTCATATTGAAAGGTAGTAGTAACATGCATGGACTTATAGTGACATGCATGTATTTTGATAGTGTGTAATTCGTATTTGGATCCGGGTTTGGGTTTTGCATGTTTAAAATTGGTTTTATACATATCATATTAACAAGATTTAAAACTTTTATATCCGCTGCGTTTTTGGTAAAATAGGGATTTTATCACTTTGATAATCTTGTTAAAACTCAACAAATTCATCAGAACAAATGAATGTATGAATCTTCAAATCTTCAAGCTTTAATTTCCAGATCTAAAATTTTCTAGATCCAAAATGATTCAAACAATCATAAACTGATGGATTAAACACTCAATTCTCAACCAAATCAAACAAACTAATAATCAAATTGTTCATCTCAATATCGCGAACAAACCCAAACTAATTCGGACAATCAATACCAACTCAATAGAAGTCCGAAATTCGATTAACACCAAAACAGAAACCTCTGTTTCTAATTCACACAAATTCAATCCAAATTCTTTCCAAACAAGCACAATAACTCAATTCAACATACACGAATATCACACTATCAATTCCGAATCCAATCCTAACCAATTCAGTCTCTAATTAACATCTCAACATGCTAATTCAGCTAAAATCAGTAGTATCAAACTTGGATCTAAAATTCACAATCAATCAGTGAATTATCCACTCAATTCATTGCGAAATACCTTAACACACACACACACAATCTAACCTTTGGTGCTCTGATACCACTTGAGAACACACTAAGGTGCTTCAATACGATTGATCATTTCATATCGATTAAACTACGAATCTAGTAATCTTATATGTGTGTGTGAGTAATAGATTAGAAAACAAAGTGTATCAGTAAAAAATTGGGCAGAGTAATGGCTTGAGAGTAGGGGTGCAAACGAGCCGAGCCGGGCCCTAGCTCGACCAGGCTCGAGCTCGGCTCGTTTAACTTATACGGAGCTCGAGCTCGGCATGTTTAATACTAATTAATTAATTTTTATATATTTACAATTATATTTGTATATTTATTTTCATAATAAATTTATATATAAAATAATATATGTTATTTAGTTATCTTTTCCATAAAATCATATATGTGTGTGTGTGTGTGTATATATATATATCAATTAATAATTATTATATATATATAATATAAATGACAGGCTCGTTTAGACTCGCGAGCTGGCTCGAGCTCAATAAGTGAAGCTCGGGATCGGACTCGTTTATTAAATGAGCTTTCTTTTAGGCTCGATCTCGGGCTCGTTTAAGCTCGGATCGATCAAGATTGTTCACGAGCCGATCTTGAGTAGCTCGTGAGCAGCTCAGCTCATTTGTACCCCTACTTGAGAGAGATAGCTTAAACACTTGTTAAATTAATAAGACTGAATCAGTCTATATATAGAAGAAGAATGTCATTCATTATACATTCCGTAACGAATGGCCTTCGTTCGTCTTCATTACATAAGTATATTAATGGGTATGGCAAATGACTCATTCTCTATATCCCATTCATCAACATTCCATGACTAATGGTACAAAACTATAATGATTATATGTTCATTCGTTAACATCCTTAACGAATGAACATAGTTATATATGAATGATCTCATTCGTTAAACATTCTTAACGAACGAGTCGTCACAATAACGAATGAGACTTGTAATTTACTAAAACGCCCTTACATTAAAACTATATCTATTAAACAGTTAGCCGTGCTCAGTTAAAGGGAGGTCTAATTATCACTTCCTAAAGAAACAGGACCCAGGTGAGTTCTAGGCCCTTTTCTCTGTTATGTTTTCGGGGTTGTGTGCATACTCTATGTGATAGGTTAATACACTCACTTATATAGTAAATGTATGATATGTGAATGTCGTATGTATACAGAAAGGTTAAAATTATGTGATGGTATATATATAGAAGTATATATATATATATATATATATATATATATATATATGAATGTATGGTTGTATGGAAAGGAGGGTCCGGACCCTAATAATATCCGAGGTTTGCAATTGTATGGTTGTATGGAAACGAGGGACCAGACCCTAATAATATCCGAGGTATACGATTGTATGGTTGTGGTATGAAAAGAAGGGACCGGGCCCCAATAAAATCTGAGGTATGAGATTGTATGGTACGAAAAGAAGGGCGCCAGGCTTTAATAATATCCGAGGATGAAGGGAACCGTTCGCAAATAATATCCGATGATGAAAGGCACCAGACCCTAATAATATCCGAGAAAGGAGGGACCTGACTCTAATAATATCGAGGAAGTAGGGCGAAATGCTCTTTAAAACGTAGAGATGGTTATGTATGTATTAAATAAGTTAAAACATTAAAGTATGAAAAATATGAAAGTATGAAAGTATGAAAGATTGTATGTATGTATGTATGTATGCATGCATGCATGCATGCATGCATGCATGTATGTATGTATGTATGTATGTAATATGATGATACGATCAAACGCTTGAACCTTATCTCCGGGTATTTAGCTAGATCTGGTTGTATGTAGTTACGTGGTTAATGATCATCTAGAAGAATCTTGGATACATTAAAACCTTGTTCTTCATCGTTGTGCAGTTTTCCTTCAAATAGAAGAACGCCATTTCGGAGAAATTGAACGCATTATTCAATACGAGTGCGACAAACGCCGATTGTATAATCAACCTGAACTCTTCATATCCGCCTTTTCGTTCGCCAAGACAGTGAATAAGTATGTGTAATAAATACTTATACTGCTCGCACAAGTTCTCCTTGTTATACATATACTTATTCAAGTCTCCCTTATACTTCAACCTCCTAAACAAGCCCCTTATCAACTCAAGTTCAAACTCACAACGATCATCCACCGAGTCATCAATCCTCAATACCATATGAATCACATCGACATCAACAATAATCTTCTTGTCTTATACATCAGCAACAATGTGATTCTCGCTTGACACATACTTGGCCATCTCCTAGAATGGCCTAATGCTATAGTGGACGGGAAGATCAGTAGATATAGCATGATAGATACTCGATCTTTTCATAAATGCTATAAACCCACCGAACAACGCTCTACCGGAAGAAACCATCTTCCAAATAAGCACATATTTTATGTTTTTTGTTTGATAAAAGCTTAACAGCAGGAGCTTCTTCTTCATGTTGTGCTTTGGGATTCTCAACATGTTGATTAACTTGAAAGTCTTGTGTAACATGTTGTTCTTGCTCACCCTTGAGAACATTAACCTGAGGAATTTCAGCCATATCTGCAAAAAAAATATATTCTTTGAATTATACGTTAATAATGACAAATATGCCCTCATTCGTTGCACAGGAAAGATAACGAATGAAAACACATCTTCATTCGTTAAGAATTATCAACGAACAAACTCATTCCTTAATAAATTAAAACGAATAAGCACATTAGTTATGCTAATCCACATTCGTTATATAAACTGTACACTCATTCGTTAGTATAACCAACGAATGAGGTCATTCATGAAATTCATCAATGAATGTGGTCATTCGTTATCAAACACTAAATGAATAGGACTTATTGTTACTTGATCAACGAATGAACATAAACGAATGTAATATATTTACTATCAAAGTCAAGGTCAAAATTAAGATGAACTCAAAAAGTTAAACCATGCAATTTGAATTCTGAAATCATTCAAAACATGTCCATATACATTAAAACTTGTTTAGATATAATCGATATAACATCGATAACCAACCTATAACATATAATTTATTTTTAAAATCAGTTTTAAGGTCCATTTAATTCAATATTATTTAGAATATGTTTTCTCATCAAAACCCATTTAAAACATAATCAAAATTCAAATTAAGGTCAACAAAGTGATCGTCTATACCTTATAATCACAAAATTCAAATTAAGGTCAACAAAGTGATCGTCTATACCTTATAATCACTAAACGATGATCAATCAACCAAATAATTAACATAGTGATTATGGAAAAAATTTGCAAGGGGTTTGCTTGGGTTTCCATTCGCTTACTAGGGTTTAAGTACTATGTACAATCACGGCACATTTCCCAAGACAAACGAATGAATCATTTGTTCGAATTAAATAAAAATGATCCTTCAATCGTTAAGAAATTAATGAATAACCTTTCATTCCTTCTTCATTCGTTAACATTTTTAACGAATAAGCCTTCATTCGTTAGATATGAGCGAAAGCAAATGTGAAAAGATAACGAATGTGGCACATTCGTTATAAGTATTTAACAAATGAACACTCACCAGTTGTTCATAATAAGCCATAAAATCTCCCATGAAAGCAAAATGCATTTTTGTTTCCTTCATGTTTACATTTGGTGGTGGAGTGACAATAGGAACTGAACCAACATTACTAGCAGTTGAACTTGAGAATACATTAAGTTCAGATGCATTCTTTTAAAGTATGTCTTGACTTGTTTGAGAATAAAAGGCAGTGGTTGGAGTAGATGTAGATGCACTTTTATTGACTGTGTTTGTTCCCCCGTATAAAGTAAATCTTGATTACCCTTGGTTGACTCTTGACATTTAAAATCAAACTCTCTTTCCTCCAACTTTTGAATAAACTCATTTGCAGTTAGGTCTTCATTCTTGAAATACCCATTTTCTGTGGGGACCATAAGTTAAGTAGAATAAGGTGGTAGGGAATTCTTCAACATATCAATGAGATCACTATCAGCTGGAAGCATATTGAAATTGTGCATTTCAGCAGTTATATGACATAATCTTATGATCAATCCACTAACATTTTCTCCTTCAATTAACATAAGGTTTCCTAACTGATACTTCAACATTGACGTTTTGCTCTCTTTTGTATTCCTTATACTTCTTGATTTCAAGTCTTGATACAAACGAACACAAATCTTAATGTGACTAACCTAATGAAAAATATTCTCGGGTAATGCCATAGTCAAAGTATAGTACGCTTTAGTCTCAATTTCATAAGCATTCTTTTCCTCAGTAGACATTTGAGAGAATAACTTATCATTATTACCTAGTGTAACAGAGCTTACTACTATTGGTACATAATCATGCTCCAAACTCCGCATATTCTTGGAATGAACGGATCCCATATGTGCATTAAATCTTGGTTCCCACTTTGGAAAATCACACAACTTATTGAGTCTGGGGCATATAGCGTGAGACTCAATCTTAGAATCAGTAGTCAACATATGCTGCATGAGTGAATTTTGAGATACTAAAGCATAAAGATCAGTCATGATGTTAAACTTAGAAAAGTTTAAGGATATAAAATGTAAAATTCAAATACTTTGAGTAACTAATGTGGAACAGGAATAATGAATGAGAGATTTCAAGTAATGAATGACAATCACAAAAGATATTGTTAATGCGTATGAGCTATAACGAATGAGTGAATAACGGATGTGGTAAATCAGGTAACGAATGTGGTTTAAGCGAATGTAGTAGTGAATGTGATTGAAACTTATGAGTGAACAGGTTAACAAATGAGCTATTGTATAACGAATGGGTTGTTAGAAATGGTTATAACAACCTGATAACCATCTAACGAATAAGGCTTGAAAATAACGAATGAGCATTCATCATCGTCAAGATTTTCCAGATCCAAACCATACCAAACATATCCAAAAAAGTCTAAATAAAAACCAATTCACACCATATCACTATCAAACCACGCGTTTAAACTTCGAATTCGATATGGAAATAAGCATATTCGTAGTATATCCGACTCCATGACGCGGATAATTGATCAATTAAAGCCCCCTTGTCCAAAAATCCCAAAATTAACCTATCTAGAACGCTAATTCGATTTACTATATAAAGTGATGTCAGAATCCAATTAAACTCGTCCACAACTCACTCAAGCTATCGCGACCTAAACCCCGATGCTTAATTATACAATATCAACCTCTTGATCTTCGTTTTTAACCTCATCATCTTCGGCCCTGTTTTGTTCGTTCACCCTCGTCTGATCAGTATTAGAGGTAATTAAATACGCGATTTTAATCACATTTATATGTAGATCAAAAGCCCTAAACCTGATTTGATTAATTGTAAACGGATTGATCAATTTAAATTTTAAGGGTTCATTGGCAATTGGGGATCCTTTCTGTTTTTTTATATTAATTTGGTCCTAAGATCTAACGCATGTGTTGGTTAGCCTAGCTGGTTAAACACATGATTCACGGGGTGGAGGTCGCTGGTTTGACCTTCTACACCCCGGATTTTTAGTATATTTTTTGTTATCTTCTATTTAATTACTTAATAACAATAATATTAATAACAATAATTGATTAAAACCATTTTAATAAAAATCGAATTTACAATACTCGTTTTCCTCACGTTTTCGTTCGTGCATATATACATATAACCATATATGTATCTATATACATATTTATAAATAATACCGCGTATTTAATATCTTAGGTTTATCGATTTAAAAAAAACGTAAATTTTTATACTTATATGAATTTATTTTACTTAAATAATATTTTTATATATTATATTGTACTTTTAAGCGAATTAAAAACTAATAATATTGTTAAATATGTGTTTTACTTATATAATATCTTTATATATTATAATTTAAAGATTTATGTTTTAATCAAGTAAACTAATAAAATTACAACTAATATTTATTGAGTTATATTTTTCATAAATTAAAATATTTGTTTTATATAATGAAAATCCTTAAATATGTATTATTATATTATATTGATATTATTTAACTAGTGAATCTTGACTTAAGCGTATCCGTTACTCTCGTTTCTCTTAGGCTTTAACGTTCGCGTGTGACTTTTCCCATCTTCTCACTATCTAAATCATTGTTGTTAGTCTATCGAGGTGAGTTTACATATCCCCTTTTTTATCTTTTAAATTTTGGGGGTGACATGTATACCTTATTTAAATTACTCATTTTATTTACTTATCTATTCGTAACACAATTCAATATATGTTTATGTGTGATTATTGCATGCTCTATGATAATGCTCTATGTGCTTATTTGTTTATTTTATGTTTGACGGTTGGTATCTCATCCTCATATATCCTCATCTAGTATGATTATACATTTACCCAAGTACTTTGATTTCGTATCAATAAGAACGGGTCCACATCTATTTAGTTGTTACATTTTCATAAGAATTGTAATACTCATTATTTACATATGAATTGTGATTTATCTCTCTCTCTCTCTCTCTCTCTATATATATATATATATATATAACTAAAACTTACGTATTCTCACCAACATTCGTGTTCACAAACTCTATTTTCATACATGTTACAGGTACAAGTAGTTGATATTATTCAAGATTGAAGATAATAGTTTGACCTTGTGATATTTATTCAAATAACAAAATTTTGATGCATTTGTTACGATTATTGAATTTGTGTACTTATTTAATGTTAATGAAGTTACATAATTATTAACGCTTAAATTAATGTCTTATGATCTATTGTCCAATCAATACGTTACGCCCCGACATGTTCCGCCTTTGGTCGGGGTGTGACATATATGAATGTTTATAATATAATGTACATATAAAGTAGTGTATGTATAGTTCTTATAGAGATAGAATGGACCAGACCCTAATAATATCTGAGATAGAAATAGAAAAGACCAGACCCTAATAATATCTAAGATAGAGAAGGAAGGGACCAAACCCTAATAGTATCTGAGATAGAGAAGAAATTGACCAAACCCTAATAATATCTGAGATAGAGAAAAAATGGATTTGTAGGCTCGAATATCCCCAAGTGCTCATACTCTCTCTTATTCATTAGAACCGCCATCATTATCCCTTATGTCTACAACTTTACATATCTAATGCACCCGTTGATTACTAGTATCATGTACAACACAATGGGTCATAGTTTCTTTGAAGCAAACTCTCTTTTTTCCCAAATGAGACATTCTAAATGTTGTAAAGCCCAGTATCTTTGGTGTAGTTCTCTTAGGGATAACATTTTCTTTCATTAACAAAAATGATATCAATCGACAATGAGGAATGAAAGCTTGTTTAGACCTTTCATGTGCTTCCCAAACATATAACATAATTAACTGCCGAAAAGGGAAAACTAGCTGACTGATGAAAAGTTCATAAAGGACTCTCACATCACATTTCAGACCTTACTTTTATCACTCCATCTTGGTATAACATTACAAGTAAAATTCTATTAGATTAATCGAGGCAGTGGTTTCAAATCATTCATATTTAAAGACATTGATTCCGAAAGTTGATCAAACAGAACCTCAAAACAACTATCCAAACATTTCTGGCCACCCTACTTCCTTATGCTTCCCATAAGGGCATTTAAAATTTTTATATATAAGTACCATATTCTTCTTGAGGTTTGGTATCAAATGAAGCTATTTTCAAGATGGACTTCATTGACATTGCAACATACCTTTTGTTAACTATACCAACTAACTTTGTAGTCCAAGAAGCATTGTCGTCTGTCTCTTTCCTTAAAGTACCCATTTACTTGATAATCTCATCTACAAACACTTCCGGATCATCATTGTTGTTGACATTTAATGCAGCCAACCATTCCAAAGGTTCAAACCCCTCAACAAATTCAAAGTAACGGAAATCAACCAATTTAGTTTTTCGATCTGGTAAGAATCTCTTCAACTTTCACCTCTTCAAGTTTCTCCCTATACAATTGTGGTTGCCAAGTTTCTTCTATGCATGACAGTTTCTTTCTTCTCCATATTGGTTTTTCACTACTTGATTCAACAACCTGCATTATCCTTTTCCTTTTCAATGTTATACTAAAAAACAGAAAAATTAGTCACCATAAAGTTTATGTGTGGACAAATGACAAACACACATGATTACTTGATTATACTTAAGTAGTCTGAACATCAATTCTAAATGCATACTTAGTCATTCCGACAACCCAACCTTGAAAATTGACCTACCACTCTTAACAATATCGTCTTCCTAGCCCCGCATGTTGCATTAACTAGCTTAATCCACTATCAAACAAACAACTTTGAACTCCTTACATGAATTCACACACTATGTCTTTTAATCACTCTCCAAAACCCTACAATAGCACACATGATCATTTTCCATGTTATCATCTTTAGACCTCAACTTCAATTTTCAATTTCTCTCTTTTTTATTAATGCTTAAGTAATCAGACCACTAAGATCAACAACATGCTTAGCATATGTCACAACCTGACCTCCACAATTGATTTAACAATCTTTACAACACATCTTCCTAAACCAAATGTTCCATTCAACTAGCATAACACATCGACAACCCAATTTGACTTAATTACGCTATAACAAACACATGTGGCCCTCTTTATTACCTTTACATCCTCAAACAACCTCCATTTGTCAGGTTTTTTCCTTAAACCAAACTTGAAGTTTCTAACTTTTCTTGCATTTCTTACAAATCTAGCATGGCAGTATGTTCATCTCAAGCTTTCAAAAATTAATTATGTATATTTTTTAAAACATGATATTTTTATTAGACATAATCTAAACATGAACATGCAATCCTAGTTATTTAGAATGAGAAAATTTCAAGACTCTCAAGATATGTTCGAACTATCAAGAAAAGATAAGAAAACTACATAATTTTCTATTTAGTCTGTAATTGTTAGAAGAAGTAATTTTTTGATGGGTTTTTTTACCAATTATCAAAATATTATCCGATTCTAGAAATTATACCACTTTGTTCTCTAATAATAATCACCAAATAGCATAAACAATGATACAACATATTCAGGATAAAAAAATTTTCAGCATAGAAAATGGATAAACACATTAAATCACTAAAAGTGTTAAGTATTTAACAACTTAAAGAAAAATCATGTAAAGTGTATTTATAATTCAGATTAAATAGAACACTCGAGGTAAATCAACTTCAACCAATCCAAGCTCAAACCATCTAAGCAATTCAAGCCCAACCCATTCAACCAATTCAAGTCAACCAACCAATCAACCAACCTCAAGTTAACCAAGCCACTCAAGGTGCTCAAGTACATGTGTGTTACATCAACGGTTCCCAAGTTTAAGCCTAACTCTTTATGAAGACATGCTACGCAAAAAACGTTTCTTTTATTTAGTTCTTTTCATATAAATCTAATGTATTAACTTCATTAAATCTCCAGTTTTGTTATAAATGAAAATTATGGTTATTTATAATGGTATTCAATCTCTCATTAATTCCTATCTTGTCGATTATTGCACTATTTATTGTTACACAATTTATTATCATGATTTAAATGGTCTACGACCGGTCGTTTACCGGGACTATGTGCATGATTATCTAATAGCACCTTGTTTGTATAATGAACTACTTATGACCGATTCTTACAAACGTCTTGGAAATTGGGACTATGAACATGTGTTGTACATAGTTATCTAATAGGAGTCACATGTACAAATTTTATTTTGATATTTTAATCCATGGCTACCCAAACCCTCCAAACTCACCACATTCTCACGATACTCTTTCCTCATCTTATCTGATTTTATAATCTTGATTCAAAGCCTCATCTAGTATTATATTCTTTAATCATGTGTTTTGTTGTCCTATTTATGTGTTTAGTTATTCAGTAATTTTGTTTTCACCTCAAGTGTTTCAAATACACCTAATGTGTAAGATAGTTATATAATTTCAAATTTTCCTCCATCTATTTATTTCACCTTGTTTTTATTACTTTCGTTGATTAAATTAACAATTCCGTTATATTTAGCAAATTTGTTTACTAGTTATTTATGGCCATCAAAGTCCACAAATTTATTTTGTTTCATCACTCTTGACCAAATAATTCCCTTTAATTATCAACTTAAAAAAAAAATTTTACCTTGTTTTCGAACTCGTACAACGGGACGAACCATGTGCATCATGCGACAATCTAAATAATTATGAGTGCACGCATAATTATCAAAATCCTCGCATGGAACTCATGGTGAATCCGGTTGTGTGTCATAACTCGGAACCTATGGTGATTTTGGATAACGGTACAAATATAGATGTGATAAGGGCATGGTGGATACGCCGTTGGTACATCCTATATATAAGTGTCCTTATCATATCTTCCATTTGTAGCATTAAACGGGCCATTCGAAGTTTGTTATTATTTATTTATATATAAAAAAAAATCTCTTTTGATTTTGTTTTCCTTCTTTTTATTATGGTATTTTTTTTTCTTTTCTTTCTTCTTTAATTTCGGGACGAAAGTTCCAAAAAGTTGTGAATACTGTAACATTCGTCAAATTTCAAACCCGAAAACCCGACCCAATGACCCATCGCGCTACCCGTATCCCCAATTAACAATCAAAACGCGTTTAAACTTCGAATTCGATATGGAAATAAGCATATTCGTAGTATATCCGACTCCATGACGTGGATAATTGATCAATTGCAACCCCCTTGTCCAAAAATTCCAAAATTAACCTATCTAGAACCCTAATTCGATTTACTATATAAAGTGATGTCAGAATCCAATTAAACTCGTCCACAACTCACTCAAGCTATCGCGACCTAAACCCCGATGCTTAATTATACAATATCAACCTCTTGATCTTCGTTTTTAACCTCATCATCTTCGGCCCTGTTTTGTTCGTTCACCCTCGTCTGATCAGTGTTAGAGGTAATTAAATACGCGATTTTAATCGCATTTACATGTAGATTAAAAGCCCTAAACCTGATTTGATTAATTGTAAACGGATTGATCAATTTAAATTTTAAGGGTTCATTGGAAATTGGGGATCCTTTCTGTTTTTTTATATTAATTTGGTCCTAAGATCTAACGCATGTGCTGGTTAGCCTAACTGGTTAAACACATGATTCACGGGGTGGAGGTCGCTGGTTTGACCTTCTACACCCCGGATTTTTAGTATATTTTTTGTTATCTTCTATTTAATTACTTAATAACAATAATATTAATAACAATAATTGATTAAAACTATTTTAATAAAAACCGAATTTACAATACTCGTTTTCCTCACGTTTTCGTTCGTGCATATATACATATAACCATCTATGTATGTATATATATATTTATAAATAATACCGCGTATTTAATATCTTAGGTTTATCGATTTAAAAAAAACGTAAATTTTTATACTTATATGAATTTATTAAACTTAAATAATATTTTTATATATTATATTGTACTTTTAAGCGAATTAAAAACTAATAATATTGTTAAATATGTGTTTTACTTATATAATATCTTTATATATTATAATTTAAAGATTTATGTTTTAATCAAGTAAACTAATAAAATTACAACTAATATTTATTGAGTTATGTTTTTCATAAATTAAAATATTTGTTTTATATAATGAAAATCCTTAAATATGTATTATTATATTATATTGATATTATTTAACTAGTGTATCTTGACTTAAGCGTATCCGTTACTCTCGTTTCTCTTAGGCTTTAACGTTCGCGTGTGACTTTTCCCATCTTCTCATTATCTAAATCATTGTTGTTCGTCTATCGAGGTGAGTTTACATATCCCCTTTTTTATCTTTTAAATTTTGGGGGTGACATGTATACCTTATTTAAATTACTCATTTTATTTACTTATCTATTCGTAACACAATTCAATATATGTTTATGTGTGATTATTGCATGCTCTATGATAATGCTCTAAGTGCTTATTTGTTTATTTTATGTTTGACGGTTGGTATCTCATCCTCATATATCCTCATCTAGTATGATTATACATTTACCCAAGTACTTTGATTTCGTATCAATAAGAACGGGTCCACATCTATTTAGTTGTTACATTTTCATAAGAATTGTAATACTCATTATTTACATATGAATTGTGATTTATCTCTTTCTCTCTCTCTCTATATATATATATATAACTAAAACTTACGTATTCTCACCAACATTCGTGTTCACAAACTCTATTTTCATACATGTTACAGGTACAAGTAGTTGATATTATTCAAGATTGAAGATAATAGTTTGACCTTGTGATATTTATTCAAATAACAAAATTTTGATGTATTTGTTACGATTATTGAATTTGTGTACTTATTTAATGTTAATGAAGTTACATAATTATTAACGCTTAAATTAATGTCATATGATCTATTGTCCAATCAATACGTTACGCCCCGACATGTTCCGCCTTTGGTCGGGGTGTGACATATATGAATGTTTATAATATAATGTACATATAAAGTAGTGTATGTATAGTTCTTATAGAGATAGAATGGACCAGACCCTAATAATATCTGAGATAGAGATAGAAAAGACCAGACCCTAATAATATCTAAGATAGAGAAGGAAGGGACCAGACCCTAATAATATCTGAGATAGAGAAGAAATGGACCAAACCCTAATAATATCTGAGATAGAGAAGAAATGGACCAGACCCTACTAATATCTGAGATGGTAAAGATAGTTATGTATGTATTATGAAAGTATGAAAATGTGATAGTATGAAAGAATGTATGAGAGTATGAAAGAAAGAAAGAAAGAATGAAAGTATGTATGTACGAATGCAAGAAAGGTAACAGGCTAAGTATGTAATATGTATCTCCGGATACGTATGTATGTAATTATGTGAATGTATTGTATCTTGCCTAATTAACTAGAACTCACTTAGCGTAGCTAACTTTTAGTATGCACGCATGTGAGTAGAATGAAGCAGCTAGCTTGAGATGGGCACATGGCAGAAGAATAAGAAGCTGGAATATGGAGAATCATGATGTATCTATGAATGATGTTTTAGTATGTAAGACAAAAGATGTTGTTTAAGACGAGTCTTTGAAACGTTATGAAATGTTTATTGAAATTTTTTATATTCCGCGAAAAGTTTTTAGTTTACTATGATATTTAGAACTGCGATTATTGGTAAATCCAACGCCAATGTAGGGCACCGAGAACGGGGCCTTACAATTTTGGAACATATGACAACAAAATCTCAAGAATTCAGAAAACTGCATTTTAGAGAGTCCATATCCATACACCCAAGGCTGTAGCCCTACGGACGCCTGACTACCAACAATGGTTTTAAGCATTTTTGACGGGTTTTAAGAATTAAACCGTCCAAAATCTGCTTATTAGACATCTGGAGAAGGTGAGGGAAGATTAATGATGAAATGGCTTCGGTGACAAAACCATTTTAATACCAAAATCATGCTTTTGATTTCGGATTTCACACGTCATCATCATTTCACATCACCATGGGTAACTAAATTCTTCATGGTTGCATCAATGTCTAGGGTTTGATCCCATTTGATACGTATGTATTGAGTCTTATGTTTACTTGAATTAGACTTATGTTTACTTGAATTGAGTCTTGACACGAATGATTAGTGTGTAACTGATAATCATGTGCTTGGATTGGTATTATACATACTTCCCTTGTATACATATTATATACTTAACCTGCTTATCTTTCTATCTAATTCAACGAGCCTTTCTTGGACCCATAAAACAGAACACTTGCTTAAGAATGATGTTTGGAGTTTCTCCTTAATAGAACTTCTAGCATTGGTTAAGTCTTTATTTTAAACAATTTATCTCATGATATTTATCACTTTGGAATGTCGGGTTTGGACTTAACAATTTATCAAGACCCGAACCGACTAACCGAACACTCGTTAAAATCCCATTTTGGTATATCTAACAAGGGGTCATGCGCTATTGCATTAAACCAATCCCCATAGCTTTACTTAACAAAGGTTAAGTAAAACTTATGGACAAGAATACCGAGACCCGATTTCGAGCAAACTTACTTTTCAAAAACCATTACTTTAATTTCCTATGTATTTACACTTTAACCCTCAAACTTTAATTATTTATTTTACTTGTCATGTTATCTTACTTTAAATCTTTTAAGACCATCTACTAACTCCAAACCCTCTCAATCTAGGTCTTGCTCATTGAACTTACTTTTCCGTTTTACTGCAAACTAACCCTTCAAGTTACTTATTGCATGTGAGTAATCACACTCCCCCTTTACGTTTTTATACTTTTGGGGGTGGCATGCGTACCATATTCAAACTTACTTGTTTTTATGATCTCATTATCAAATCCACAATTCAACATTACGTGTTGTACGAATATTTTCTCTATCTTTGTTTATGCCTTAATTTAATTGTGTGCACAAGTGTTTACTTTTATATTGTTGTTGAGCCTCAATAAGTATGATCATACGCACCCCTAACTACTTTAGCCTTGTGCTAGTAGATTAAGGCATCATTCTCTGAGTAATTTGGTTGTTACCAAATATAAATGAGGCACAGTTATTTACTTTACATTTACAATGGTTGTTGCATTATTGTATTTACACATGTGAATTGTGATTTTTGCCTCGTTATACATATATACATACGCCAAAACTAGTGTATTGCTCACCAACATTCGTTAATCAAATCTATTTTTACGCATGTTATAGCTTTACTCTTAGGTTGCTCGTGAAGATTGAAGACTCATCAATTAGATCATACCTTTAGGATACATTAATGAATATATGATTATATGAAATTGTTTGTATTTTATCTTGGACAAGTTTTATTTGTGATTATTGGATGGAATAAACAAGTTGAGTAAATATTGTCACTTAAATAGTGTCATAGTGTTCTGGAGCAATCCGTTGCACCCCGGCATGTTCCGCAGCCTTTGGTCGGGGTGTGACAATAAAGTTGAAAAGGTTATCACGACAATTAAGTTGTATAAATTAATTAGCACTTCGGATTTCATGAGTGAGATCTACAAGGCGCAGTAGAAGTTATAAAGGTTGAGATCAATATGAAAAAGGAATGAAATTTCGGGTTACACCGAGATTTGGAAGAGAATACTTATGATGTAAAAATCATATTTGGTCACCTGAGGATTTCATGTCATGGATATATTTGAGACAAAATCCTAAATGATGCTCATAAGTCTAGATACTCGGTTTACATCAGTGTTTTGAAAGGAAATAAGTTGATTATAACGAAAGCATATACTGATGATAGTGAAACCATTATATATAAGTCAAATGAAAATGAGTTCATCGTATGTGACAGCTGTGGAAATACCTGATACTTTGCCTACACAGACTAGAACAACAGTAAGTGTTACAAAGGTTAAACCGCCAGTAACGTAGCAAAAGGATGCAAGAAACCAAAGACAAAAGCTGAAAAGACATGCAAGGAAGGTGTAGAGACGGATTAGACTTACGTTTACTTGAATTGAGTCTTGACACGAATGATTAGTGTGTAGCTGATAATCATATGATCATGGACTGGAAGTCCTCTAGAACAGTAAAGATAGAATGGTATTATAAATGTCTATATAAAGATCAAGACATGCCCAGAAAATAAGTCGATTAAGATAATTATTATGATGTATTAGGCAGCCTGATATGCAGCAGCAAACAACAATGGATTCATAGGACAAGGTGAGACTTGATTAGTTAAGAAAAGGAAGATGTTTCATCATGGACTTCATGATCAAGATACCTTAGACAGCTATAACTCATGAACCCTGCGTGTTGATGCAGAGCTGAGAATGAAAGAAGGTTTAAGTGGTAACTTAAGGATGTGCTCAAGAATTGCAAGAAGTGTACTATCTTAAGGAATAGACAAAGGGATTATAAGAAGTAATCCTTAAGAAGAAACTGGAAATGTTTCCTTCTTGGAATTAATATGTTTTGAATGTATCGCAAATCAGTTCATTTGCTAAAAGTTGTAATTAGACAGAAGAGTCATTCAATGCTTAGTGTGGTGACGGTATAAGTGCAATATTTCTGTTTCAAAGACAAGAAATAAAAGTTTGCTTAAGGAAATGATGGGGACTTGCTAATTCTAGATAAGGAAGCGTAACATCGAGGACTTAATGGACAAGCTACCGTGGACGAATAAAACTAATTAACATCTCTCGATGATTGTAAGACAAAGGATAAACTGGTAAGCTATGAAACTAAAGAAAGGATGTGAATACAGGAAGTATTTCTTTTACAAGGACTAAGCAAGTTTCAAGGACGAAACCTCTTTTAAGGAGGGTAGACTTGTAACATCCCGAAATTTCTAAAAATGATATTTAATAAATTATTTAATTATGATGGAAAAGTTTACTTGAGTTAGTAGACGAAATAATAAATAATAGAGATGGAAGGTTAAGTAGGCTTTAATGATGAAATTAAATATGGACTAAAAAGGAAAATGGGCATAAGGTCTATGGGCTTAAGGGAAAAATGGGTAGCCCCGTGATGCCAAATAATCCGTTTGAATCTAGGTCTAGCTTTATTCGGGTGTTTAATCAAACAAAAATGAGCTTAAGGGCCACCTTAGCTAATCTCTGGACGCCCCGAAGCTAGCTAGGTCATAAACGATCAAACCCCGGTCAAACATGGTGATTAACGCGGCTGACGGCGCCGGAATCAAAGAAAAACCCCAAAAACGCGTAAAAAGAAAGTTGGTCTGAAGTATATTGCGTATATGTATGTGGCCGTATAAGTATAAGGCGCATATGTGTACACCGTATAAGTATATGTAACGTGTATGTATATGGAGCGCATAAGTATATGTAACGTGTATGTATATGGAGCGCATAAGTATATGTAACGCATATGTGATTGGAGCGCATAAATATATGTAACGTGTATGTCTATGGAGCGCATAAGTATATGTAGCGTATATGCATGTTCAACGTGTAGGTATGATCAATATGTATGTACGTATGCCCGTATATGTATGACATATACGCTAGATTGACTTACACGTTGGGATAACTTATACACTAGAACAACCTTATATGTTGGAACTAACTTATACGCCAGGTAGTCTTACACGCCCTAAAACTTATATGGGTTAAAGATGATTTTCCAAATAAATGAAAGATAAACGGCGTAGACGTACGTAAATGATAGATATGGACTTGTATAGTATATGAACTAAATATAAGTAACTAATTAATAAGGAAATGTAACGTTTAAAACAGGAAATGACTTAGAAGTATAATATGATTAGGAGTAGTTAAGTGATGCTTGTTAATTGGTACACAGTTAGTCGTGCACAACTCAAGAAGGGCATGACCATAAATTCAGAAAGGAATCGCCTACAGGTGAGTTTCTAGCCCCATTTCCTTGTTATGTTTTCTGGGCTGTGTGCATACTCTATGTGGTTAGTTAATACACTTACCTTAAGTGGTAAGTGTATGACTTATATGATTTATGTGAAAGTTATGAATGAATGCTTGACGGTACGTGAACGATCTTCGGATATTGCATGTACTGCCATGTGATATTTGTATGTTATGTATGAAAGTTATAAATAAATATAAAAGAATGGTAAGGTACAGAAGAAGGGACCGGACCCTACTAATATCCGAGGCAAAAAGGGACCGAGCCCTAATAATACGCGAGGAAGAAGGAACCGGACCCTACTAATATCCAAGGCATAAAGGGACCGAGCCCTGATAATACTCGAGGAAGAAAGGACCGGACCCTACTAATTTCTGAGGTGGAAAAGGGACCGAGCCCTAATAATACTCGATGCAGTAGGGCGTAATGCTTTTTAAAACGTATAAGTATGTAAAGTATGAATAAACGTAAATTATGAAAGAAAGAAAGAAAGAATTATATAACTACGTCTGTATGAAAGAAAGATAAGCAGGTTGAGTATATAATATGTATCTTCGGATGGGTATGTATAAGTATGTGAATGTATTGTATTTTACCTGATTAACTAGAACTCACTCAGCTTAGCTGACTTTTAGTATGCATGCAAGTAAATAGACTGACGCGGCTAGCTTGAGAGAGACACATGGCATGATCTGAAGAGGCTAACATCTGAAGATTTGTCATGATGTTTTATATTTGATGTTATGTTTTAAAGACAAGTTGTAATGAATGGTTGAATTTTTTTTATTCCGCGAAGCTTTAATTAACTTTGATATTTAGAAATGTGTTTATGAGTAAATCCAACGCCAAAGTAGGACACCGGGACCGGGGCCTTACATAAACTTTCGCCATGTTCAAGTTAATGTTGGATTCCCACTCAAACCGCCAAAATAATTAACTCATTTTCTAAATCGAATTGAAAAGGGTGTCACGTGACAAATCCATGTTTTTATATATTTGAAAAGAGTTGAAGAGGGGTTTGGGAGAATAATGAGAGTATTTAATAAAAATTATATATATTAAGAATTAAATATTTTTTTTTATTAAATAGCTAACGACTATTTGTGGGATACCCCTGGCTACTCTTTGTCTTGGTTAAATCATAGTGATACAATCCTATTATATTAATAAGTATATTATTATTATTATTATTATTATTATTATTATTTAAGTTTATCTATTATTTAGTTTCCTTATAATAGTCAATTATGTTTCCTTATTGTTTATCTAGTTTTATATATTTGTTTTCCTATATAATGCAATCTTGTTTATGAAAAAGGATAAGAAAGAATTATTATTTGGGTTTATTTTCTCTTCTTCTCTTGTGTTCTTGAGAGATTGACGGTTGTCTCGAATAAACCGTAACAATTGGTGCTTTCATTGAGCCTTAGCCTAGATGGCTTTAGAAGAACTCTTGTGGGAGCATCCACGATTACCTCTTTTTACTGGATCTAATCCCGCCCTATGGATCTCTCAAGCTGAACGATATTTTCTCTTTTACGGAATATACGGCGAAGAGTGGTTTCCCTATGTCATTGAATCCTTCGATGATGAACCATTCTGGTGGTTCAATGGTTGGCTTCGGAGTTCAGACTTCCTCACCTGGGATGATTTCACTACAGCAATGGTTACTCAATTTCACGTTAGTCCCATCAATGCAATTGCCAAGTCTAATAATGAAACCATTGTTAATGAGGAAGTTACTCAAGGATTGGGGGATGCGATCTTAAGTGGACATGCAACTGGTAAATATAAGCAAAAAAGTGGTAATTTGATGGTTAATAAAGACCTCATTCAAATTTACCACAATACAATTAGCTCGTTGGCGTGGACACCGTTAAAAGGTGCAACAAGTCAATCCATGTTGCGCCCCTTAAGGTGGTCGGTTGACATTGGTCTGAATAACACCGGAAGACTCGATTGGTGGCCACCATGGTGCAACGTTGAGTACGCCTCGAATGTCGGTGTACGACTCGAGTGGCGACCGCCATGGCAACGACATCCCGTCCTTGAGGACAAGGACGTTTTCAAGGGGTCGGGAATTGATACAATCCTATTATATTAATAAGTATATTATTATTATTATTATTATTATTATTATTATTATTATTATTATTATTATTATTATTATTATTATTATTATTATTATTATTATTATTATTTAAGTTTATTTATTATTTAGTTTCCTTATTATAGTCAATTGTGTCTCCTTATTGTTTATCTTTCTTTAGTTTTATGTATTTGTTTTCCTATATAATGCAATCTTGTTTATGAAAAAGGATAAGAAAGAATTATTATTTGGGTTTATTTTCTCTTCTTCTCTTGTGTTCTTGGGAGATTGACGGTTGTCTCGAATAAACCGTAACACATAGTGTCCGCCAACATACTGTTGCCCTCTCCCAGTGGCGCCCATTTTTCTTTTTGTCCGAAAAGGTGTGGGCGATTAAATGGTGGGGTGGTGTGAAGGGTGGCGTCACTTCGGTACAATTAGGCTAACAAATACCTTAATATCATTGGACTATAAACCTTTTGAAGATTCAGGAAACAGACATCAATAAATGAAGAGACTTGAAGAGTAAGTGAAACTTGTGTTTAAGAGAAACAAATAAGGCTAAGGGTAATGGGGCTTGGTTGAGCCCCAGGTGAGCCAAGCAAAATCTGACACGTAGGCGATGACATGGCCATGAATCAAGCCCCTCAACCAAGCCTCAGAGGGTGTAGTGGTCCAGGTGAGCAGGGGCTTGATCCAGTTTTTTATTTATTTAATTATTTTAAATAATACATTAAATAATAATATAAAACATTACATTAATAATAATATAAAACATTACGTTGATACTAGTCTAATACAAGATCATCGGGTCTTCTATCCCACAAATGCTCGACCAACTCATGCCGAACGTTGCCATGTAACTCACGGCTCTTGATGATATTTATGTTGGCGAGTCGTTGTTCATTGGTGATCGTCGATTTTTGTCTTGGAATATCACCTTAGTAGTTTTGACAAATAGCTTTACCCTCGTCTTCTAGTATCATGTTATGTAGGATTATACACGTGATGACGACTTCCGTTATCTTCTCCCTTGTCCAAAATCTTATTGGATTCGCCAACATTGCCCATATTTTCTTTAAGACTACAAACGCCCTTTCAATATCTTTCCTTGCCGATTCTTGTTTCTTCGTGAAGTACTTTCGTTTGTCAGAAACTGGAGCCGTGTAAGCTTGAACAAGTATCCCCTATTCGTTGTAAATACCATCAACAAGGTAGTACCCGTACTTGAAATGTTCTCCATTTGCAAAAAAAGCTTGAGGAGGTTCTACCCCGTCGATAAGGTCATCGATTATCGGTGACTGATCGATAACATTGAGGTCATTATTAGACCCGGCAATCCCAAAGAACGCATGCCAAATTCAAAGATCCTGTGACGTCGCCGCCTCAAGTACGATAGTAGGGCCGGGGTAATCACCTCAATGGAATTGACCTCGCCAAGCAGTGGGACACATAGCCCAACCAACATGCATACAATCAAGGCTACCGAGCATCCCGGGGAAACCATGCTTTTCACCGTGCACCTCGTATATGCGTTGGATATCATACATTGTTGGTTTACGTAAGTATCTCCGCTTGTATAGCGATATGACCCCTAAATATAATTATTAAAGTTATATAAGTTATGTAAATATTTGAAAAATATATAAACAAACGTAAAAAAAATATATACCTCTACAAAAGTGGTTAAGCGCATCGCGTCCGGTCTTTTTAGCCATTTGTAGATACTCGTCCAACATGTCCGATCCAACACCATACGCTAGTTGTCGAAGAGTGGCAGTAAGTTTTTGAGTTTCCGTGAACCCGGGCTTACCTCTAGCGTCATCCCTTTGTTGAAAATACTCAAAGTGCTCCGGCAAGTCATTTGCTAGACGTATGAATAATCGTCTACTCATTCGAAAACGGGTTCTAAAACTATCCTCACCATAGTGGGATTGGGACTAAAATAGTGACGTATCAAAGTTTCGTTAGCGGTCTTTCGATCACGAATACACGGTTGGAGGAACAATGGGGCTCGGGGGCGATTTTGATCTCTCAAAAAGCTTATCATCGTTTGAACCGCTTGACAAATGAGTTCGTCTTCTTCGGTAGAATAGGAAGACGAAGACGATGACGACGATGCCATTTATAAATATATAAATAGAAGTTTTGATAGAGAGAATGTATGGTTTGAGTTTTTATAGAAAGTGTGGATTTGTATTTATAGGTAAAAAAAATTAAACTGGCCAACGGTAAGGTTGACCAGTCAACTCACTTCCAACGGCTATATTGTCCCGCGACCACAGCCACAGGAGCCGGCCGCGCCCTCGCTCACCGGAGAGGTGTAGCGGTGTTCGTGAGCCACGTAGGCGGCCGCGCCCACCCCTCACCCCCCCCCACACACTACCCTCAGTCTAAGTTATAGAAATTGAACAATTCAAAAGGAAATTGGTTTCACTCCTATAAAAATATAGAAAATTAAAATCCAAAGCTATCAAATTTTAAAATTTTAAATGTGTGCACTTCCTATATAAGTCACTCAAAAAGATTAAAAAAATGGGTTAAAAAAACACATTTAAATATAAGCGGGTTTGCATATCAACCCGTTCATTACAGAGGTTATGTCAAAACTAACTTGTTCAGTAAATATGTCATGTTCAAATTGCCCATCTAATAAATGGTCGACCAATATACCCACACAAAATCCTTAAAATACAATTTGTGTTGACTTTCATGGCATAAAAACTCATACACTACCAATTTGCTAACTAATCTATAATATATATAAACGAAAACATAAAAAAACCTACGTGTCGTGATGTGATCGCTCCCCCTTTTTTTTGAAGTTATCAGATTTGTTTGATTTTTAACTGAAGGTTTCTCATACATTTGACCCGAATTCACGGGTATGAATCTTACCAAACCCAAATATTCCTTAAACGGGTTATAACATCTCATTAAATTCGAAATTATTCTTACCAAATTATTGATGTAAAAATCCTATAAAATAGGATATACTAAAAATTATTATATGATTTTTATTTAAAAAATATTATTTATAATTAAGAAACAATTTTATAGTAAAAGAATAAGTGGGTCTTGGGTCTTACCAAACCTAGATAACTTTTAAACCGAGTTATAACATCTTAGTTATTTGTGAAATCTTTCTATCATCAAACTCTAAGTAAATTATAAATTTCATTATAATCAATAAAATTAAACCCAAAAAGTATATAAATATTAAAAACGAGTAATGTAAAACAACCTTCGTAATACGGGGGAATAAAACTAGTTATATATATTGAAGAAAATATCAACGAAACTTTCTCCACAAAAATACAATAGTTACCTAACATATGTGCATCAACGTAACGTGCCACATTTGTGTCTAGATACCGCACAAAAGAAAAACTCAAATATTAGTTCAACCTAATGTAATGGTGATTTGATGACAACTGATAAACTACTACAATTTATTGAGAGCAAGAACTAAGGGTGAATAGAAAACCGAACTAACCAAACTGAAACTGAATTAACCAAAAAACCACGTTGAAAAAAACCGAACCGAAGCATTCCGATGGTTAATTCTTTGTTTTTTTTGAAAAAAAGACGAATTTTAGGTTTTAATTTGGTTATCCATTTTAAAAAACCGAAAAACCCCTAACCGAACCGATTGATGGTGATAAAGATTATCAAAATGATGAAGAATGAACTAAACTTTGAAGATAATAAGATGATGAATAAAGATTGGAACTAAACTTATAATGTTTTTTAATTAAGAACTTTATAAATTTTAAACTTTATTTAGCAACTTTGTATTCGTATACTTCCACGTAACACGTGCCTACTTTTGTTTTTTGAATTCAATATATATGTGGTACTCTAATACGTTCTTATACAAGCTTAAAATATTCATTTTCATTTTTTTATTAATATTATTTTATTTTATTTTATTTTTGCAATGTCTACACCGAATTGAAAAAAAAACGAAAATAACCGGAAAACCAAAAACCCGGATAACCAAAAACCGATGATTTGTATATTCAAATAACCGATTACTTCAATTTCGGTTTGGGTTTCGCCTAATAAGCGAACCGAACCGAATCAAACCGGGCTTAGCTCTAAAAATAGCATAGCATTCAACATCCCAAACAATTTTCACTAGTTTCTAAATGGTTTGAAAATAACATTAATTTTATCTAATTTCTTACTAATGTTTTGTACAAAAATCAATCAGTTTTGAGCTATCAAATATTAGAATCATTTAACATTTATTAAACAAAATATAAAAATATGGATGTTTATATATGAATTCATTTTGCATGACTTATATACAACCACTTTCAAAAATATATAAAATTTATAGAGGTGAACAATGTGTTTCTTCAAATTTAACCATGAACAGTAACATTTTCTCTTTTCTTCTCTCAAAATCACTTTTAACCATCTTTAAAAGTTAAAAAACACTCACATAATTTATAGAATGAGTTAAGAATGCTTTTATATATTAATTCATTTTGCATGACCCATATTCTTTCTCTCCTTTTCTTTATTATAGTCATTGCTGTATACCGATAATATTACATGTTTCCACAAATTCCCTCTTGCGTTTTGTCCTTTTATGAGAGAAATTTAACATATTAAATACATATAAAAATAAATAAATATACAAATATTTGTATCCATCTCTACACTCTATAAATAAAAACATTAATCATATTGATTTAAAATGAAAACAGTAAATTGTAGAAATGAGGCTCATTTATAAAAAGAATAAATTTGGTATAAAGTATTCCCAACATCCAACATGCATGTAGACATGTAGTTAAAGGTCCTCTTTTATGTCTCTCTTGATCTATAAATACACATAAAACACCCACTGTCTCTTCAATGTTTCATTAAACCCTAGCTAATAAGTTATATACATTTATATATATATAGAGAGAGAGAGAGAGAATATAGCCATGGATGAAGGCCATGAGAAGGTGGTGGAGACTGTGTTAGCAGGAAACTATGTGGAAATGGAGGTTGAAGGGAAGCCTAAAAATGTTAAATCCACCATTTCCAACTTCTTTTGGCATGGTGGATCTGCATACGATGCATGGTTCAGTTGCTCTTCAAATCAGGTATTCCTTTACCAAACATAGTATACACTTTATTATTGTATCAAAACATGATAAGCTGAAAGCAGTTGTTTTTCAAACATCATATGATTTTTCATCGAACATGAACAATGAATTAAAGTGCGCAAAGGACACTTGCTGTAGGAAGGATCGGCTTTCAAAATACTAGTTGTAGCGGACCCAGAAAAATTTACCAGTTGAGTATTGCTACATGGGTCGATCGAAATTTTTACACTATAATAATACCCAAAAATAAAAAAATAAAACTTTCACAGCCGACCTTAGTACCATAGTCCATAGGGGTTGGTCCACCCCACTACTGTAGGAACCTTATGAAATAAAATAATTAGAAGGTTAAAAGAATAAGTTTGTCATCTAAAGTGTATTAAAAATAGATAAATTTGTCACCAAACTTAAACCTTTTGTAACTTGTAAGGGCAATTCCGCCATCAAAAAGGGCAAACTTGACAAATATCTTTTAATAAATGGTTTTATTTAATTTTTACACAATAATATAACTTTTTTTTGCATACTTAACAATTAACATTGAAAATGGTCTATTTTCAGTTCTTGATCATTATTTGTTACACATCTACTTATGTGGAAAAAGTTACTCAGACTATGTAGTGAGTCTCAAAATAATAATATGTTATTGTTATCCGGATGATTTTGGGCTAAAACCATGACACCCTAAAATAAATTCCCCTCAATGCAGTCCCTCCACTACACATGTCCTCGTAATAAAACATATGACCTTTTAGAAGGATTAGGAAAAACTTCAAGAACTCTAAATCATAAATAGAAATTAAATTTGTATGCTGAGTTGGTTGGTCATCTAAAATATGATGTATAAATCATATAGTGATCGAGTATTTTGATGAGGTCATTATATGTTTTTAGGATCTATACGTTTGGTAACCTGTTGTGCCAATCTTATTCGTACAGGTGGCGCAAGTGTTGCTTACACTACCATACTCATTTTCACAACTAGGAATGCTCTCAGGGATTTTGTTTCAAATATTCTATGGCTTGATGGGAAGTTGGACTGCTTACCTCATTAGCATCCTCTATGTTGAATATAGAACAAGAAAGGAAAGAGAAAAGGCTGATTTTAGAAACCATGTTATCCAGGTACAACTCCTCTATAGTATGCATCTACCACTTGTGCCTTTTGTTATAATGGCTTGTACCTTATAGTGGATATATTTGACCATTAATGTTGCCTCTTTGTAGTGGTTTGAAGTTCTTGATGGATTACTTGGAAAGCATTGGAGAAATGTTGGTTTGGGATTCAATTGCACCTTTCTTCTCTTTGGATCTGTGATTCAACTCATAGCCTGTGCAAGGTACAGCTTATGAAACGTAATGTACAAGTCAATAAAAGTGTGTTAGTTATACGTCAAAGCAAGTTTCTTTAAAAATATAAATAGCGGTTGCAAAAGCTTTATAGAATTGTACGTACAATACAATATAGGATTGCTATGTTTGATCAAACTAGATATAAGATAAGAACGATAATGATTAATGTAGCACAATCAGATCGGTAAATGTTAAGACGTGACACATTATCTTCGCACGTAGTCCTCAAGGCCCACACGCACATGTCGTTTGTAGTTTATATGTTGTGTTTATACAATCATCAATCAATACATTATATGAATTAATGATTTGTGGGTTTATGCAGCAATATATATTACATCAATGACAACTTAGACAAGAGGACATGGACATACATATTCGGTGCATGTTGTGCAACAACAGTATTTATCCCGTCATTTCACAACTACCGGATTTGGTCGTTTCTAGGATTGATGATGACTACTTACACCGCATGGTACCTAACCATCGCATCACTCATCCACGGCCAGGTGTTTATTTTCTTATGTACGTTATAATAAATTGTACAAAACGTCAAATCAAATATCAAAACGATATAATAATTTGTATGTCATGTCACTAAGGATGATTAGACATATATTTTGCGATCATTAATGGTTGATCCACTCCTTGAAAATACTATATTTTTTCTAAAATGTAATATAAATATAGAATATAAACCTACCTATTTTATACACAAACGTTAGTTTAGCCCTATATCATTCACTATAATTTTATTATGTTTTATTAAGCTAAAAAAACGTATGGGGTGTAAAATGTAAATTTTGTAGGTGGAAGGGGTGAAACATACAGGTCCAGCAAAGATGGTGTTATATTTCACGGGGGCTACAAACATTCTCTACACGTTTGGGGGACATGCTGTCACAGTGTAAGACAACCCCCTTGTTCTTTGCCTTATTTCCAAACACACCCCTGCATTTTTATATTTATTTAATGGGTACGAATGTCATCTACCATCACTTGTGTTTTGTATGTGTATCTGGGTGGGTGGGTAGATGTTATCATCATTTTGATAATAACTTGAGCTTGATTGCTTTTCACTTTTCTTTTTCTTTTTTTCTTTTCATGCATCCAATTATTTATAAGAATCTTTAGAGATAAAAAAGTTAGATTGATCGAGGACAAAACTGTCATTTTTATAAATATTTTTCAAAACTATATTTTTTATAAACATAGTGAGATTGTGTCATGTCCCCGTCTATGAGTGTCGTTGGGGCGGGGTCGAACAATCCAATCTCCCTTTTTCAGTCAGAAATCGCAACCATGTTATGTGTTAGCCGAAAACGACTACCTGGAGTCTATAACCTTTGGTTGCAAGTGGTCTTAGACTTAAAGAAAAATAACTTTAGGTGGCTTTGAGATTTTGTATATGCGTCTTATATATTTGATTTAATGAGTTAACATTTATGCAACACGTCTCTCATACATAGGGGATAAATGTTAGCTCTTTACTTCTATTCACTTTATGTTGTGTGTCAACTTTTTCTTGAAAGGTAAGTTTGGTTATGGATTTAAATATATTTATAACACGTGAACCCAAAATGGTTATGATAATAAAATATTTAATGTATTTCATGACTATAAAATGAGACAATTTTCGTCTGATATATAATTTTTTATGATCAAAGAATTTGTAGGTAAGTATTAACGACATGTGTGCATAGCTGACGAGATTGAGGGAAAAATTAATTTTCCAAGAATTAAAGTATATGTTTAAATGATAATTTTGTGGATATTTTATGAAAACGACATATGCTTGTGATTGTTTGTAAGATATTAGATATGATCTGACCCAATGAATTTTCACTACGACTATAAGATTCCATATTTTGACTAGTCCCCATCTGAATCGCTGTGAACCCGCCCACACCTATGCGAAATTCTTTTCTGATGCTGGACAGTTTAAACATGTTAAATTACCACAGTACCCCTTTTGTCAGGCATGGGTAGCTTAAAGGCATTCTTTCTTGGGACACCCTTTTCTGTCCTTTATGGCATCGACTTTCTATATTTAAAAGTTTTTATCTTTCAATATATCATAGTCACATGAATATGTGATCAAAACAA
Source organism: Bidens hawaiensis (assembly GCF_021521415.1). Classification (NCBI taxonomy): domain Eukaryota; kingdom Viridiplantae; phylum Streptophyta; class Magnoliopsida; order Asterales; family Asteraceae; genus Bidens; species Bidens hawaiensis. Next base: position 184,344 of record NW_027494954.1, read on the forward strand.
ATGAGCCCAAAGTTTTGTTGGGCTTTGGGCTGATTTTCTAATGGAGATTATTGGTGTCTTAACAGGGAAATTATGCATGCTATGTGGAAACCACAAAAGTTCAAGTCGATTTACTTTTGGGCTACCGCGTATGTATTAACGCTTACACTTCCGTCTGCTTCTGCGGTTTATTGGGCTTTTGGTGACTCGTTACTGAACCACTCAAACGCGTTTGCCCTTCTGCCTCGATCCCCGTGGAGAAACATGGCCGTGATCCTTATGCTTATTCACCAAGTACGTTATTAATTAGTTTGATCATTAATTCGTTACTACGCGCGCATTATTTGATGTGAATTTGGTTATTTGGCAGTTTATAACATTTGGGTTCGCCTGCACTCCGTTATACTTTGTGTGGGAGAAAGCGATAGGCATGCACGAGTGCAAGAGCATGTGCAAACGGGCTGCGGCCCGATTGCCTGTGGTGGTCCCCATATGGTTTCTGGCAATCATCTTTCCTTTCTTTGGGCCTATCAATTCGACCGTTGGATCTCTTCTTGTTAGTTTCACTGTCTACATCATCCCAGCTCTTGCTCACATGTTCACCTTCCGGTCGGCTGCCGCGCGTGAGGTATCAATTCAATTACGTACTTCCTTCATACCTAGCTATATCATCATATATATTCATATAAAGTGTGAGTTTATGAAAATGACACTTACCTCACACGAAATTCATGGGTTTTAGGTTTAGTCAAAACAGCATCCGTGTAGTTTTGGCTCTCATTTGTGAACACATTTAAGCTAAAGTGGTTTTGGGATGTAAACACTCGATCGCTTATTTGTAGTAGTCAAAATGAGCCAATTGAGTTAGGTTCACTTACAAACACTATTATTAGATATTGAACACATTGATTTAGAGTTTACATGAATTAAGAATAGTGTTCGTTTAACCTTTAAACCCGATTCACGTTGGTGATGCAGAACGCAGTGGAGCCACCTCCAAAGTATTTTGGACGATGGGTTGGCGCATACACGATCAACGTCTTTGTAGTCGTGTGGGTATTCATTGTTGGATTTGGGTTTGGTGGATGGGCAAGCATGACAAATTTCATACACCAAATCGACACATTCGGACTATTTACCAAGTGCTACCAATGTCCACCGCAACTGCCGCCACCACCACCGCTGCTAAATGCGACCACTCCCATTGCATCTCCGGTCAACCACCTCCAACTACTAGGGAACATTCACTTTCACAAACCTTGAAAGTTGAAACCATGCAAGCTTCTATCATTCCCACCAAGAACGTTTAATCCCATCAGTGTGATCACTTTTTATTGTAGCATAGGAAATATTTGGAATTAATTTATGAGAAAATATTATTTCATATTCCTTGTTGTAATATTTGTTGTGGTTTTTGCTTTTGACACATTTTGTAGCACATCACATACTACATATGCTTTTGACACCCGACTGTGAGTACCGATTGATTTATTACTTATGCGTTTTAATGATAAATTTTATGTGTTAAATATCTGGAGTTCTGGACTCAAAAACCTAAAATTTTGGACAATTGCCTCTAAACTTAAACAATTACATATTTCTCCAAAACCATGTTTGAAGACCATAAAGTATGCATTAAAAACTTGTATTTCGGGAATATTGTTGGTTCAGCCCCCAAGATTTACACACACAAAACAAACTTAAACTATTAACGTAAACATGCTGAAGAAAGGCTTGCTATATTTGATAAAATAAAGGGTACATTAGAGCATTCTCATCTTATTTCCTATATTTATGTGAGGGAGGTTTGCAAATTATAGGGTGAGGTTGTGAGTGATTTTGAGAGTAAATTACAGGGTGGAAAAAGAAATGTAGTGACTTTTTGTACATTTGGGGAAACATATTGTTTCCCCTATTTATTTTTTAATATTTATTGAATTGGTTGTGAGTACAGGAGAGAGAAAACTATAAAGATAAAGTTATAAAAAATATTATTTAATTGAACAGGAGAGAGAAATGTAGTGTTTTTTAGTGTAATTTTAGATATAGAGATGAGGTTGAGAATGCTCTTACAAAAGAAAATAATGCATCTATTTATATTAAACAAAGTTAATGAAGAAATGCAATAATAATAACTCCACGTTCTCTGATTTGTTACAACAAACCAACTATTCACTTCTATCAACTCCACATAACTTGGTCAAACCTAGACCATTTCTTCAGCTACTTTAGACCCATTTAACTGCTGACCCGAATCAATATCATCGACTTGTATTTGCTTCATGACCCGACTTGACCCGACCATCAAGATTATCCAACATTCACCCCCATAATCTTAATCACGGTTCTTGATTTTACTTTTTGCTGGACTTGCTAATCAAACCAGACTTTACTCAAAAGTTACTTGTGTTGCTGCTTGACTGGTGTGATCAGCCACACGTTCTTGATCAACATCGGCCACAAACAACCATCAGTGATCACTTGCTACAGATTGCCCTACATGGTAGCCGACCATTGACTTTGACATCGTGATGCTGCCATTATTCATTCTTTAACCTGCTTGCTTCAATAGATTTATCAACCTCGTTCCTCTAAATTACCAACTTTCTTTAATTAACATGCTACTTGTTACCCGCTTCATTCTTGCTATAAACTTGCTATTCGAATCATAAAGATTCGATCTAGCTACGAACCACACGGGTTCGGTCTCTTGCTAACTTTCGGTTTTCTTTCTTCTTCGAGCTGTCTATTTAATTATATCTTTCTGATCGGCGCTCGTACTTTCTTCTTTCTAGCCGATGCTTTCTCTTTTTTTTCTTACTTCATCGGTCTCTTTCTTTCTTTCTTTCTTGCGAGGCTTTCTTTCTTTCTTTCTTGCTAAGCGACGCCGGCGTCTTTCATCTTTCTTGTGTGGCGCCTCTTCTTTCTTCCTTTCTTAAGGATTCAAAGATTTGAACCCAACTTTCTTTCTCTTTCGCTGACCTCGATCAGACCTTTCTTTCTAGCGATTAAATCGCCTCTTCCTGGTTACTTTCTTCTGCTGATCACAGCTTCTAGATCAGCCCCTTGCGTCTTCCTATCTTTCTGTTTGATCCTAGCCTGCTCCGCCTTCAGCCCTGCAGCCCTTTCTCTAAACGACTCTCAAAACGGCCCTCTTTCTCACAGCAATCGCTTAAGTTTAGATGGTATATTCCAAAAATTTAGAGCAGGTTGGAGTTTGAAATTGGGATTTAATATTTAACAAAATAATAACAATACTAATAAAAATTATAATACTAATAATAATATATGCAATTCATTTAAAAAATGGTTGTTTCTTGGAGACGTCGTCAGTTTGAGCCTAAGTGTAGGTGTAGGGTACGTCAAACCCGGTACGACATTTTATTTATTATATTTTGTATTATATTTATTACATTATTATTATTGTCTACTAATTAGGCTCATTGGGCTGGGGTTTGTGGAGGTAACCTCTAACCGGGTCTGGCCCAATAAAGATTAGGGTTCATGATGGTTGCCACAGAAGATTATTCAAATGAATGATAAAGGCTCCTTATATAGATACTCCATGGCTACCACCATGAACCCTAACCTTTATTGGGCCAGGCCCGGTTAGGGGTAACCTCCACAAACCCCAGCCCAATGGGCCTAATTAGTAGACAGTAATAATAATGTAATAAACATAATATACAATATAATAAATAAACGGTCGTACCGGGTTTTACGTACCCTACACATACACTAAGTGTATGTGTCAATGGGGCAGTTTTACCTAGTTGTTGGGTTCTCATAGACGGGGGGATCTTTTAGTCGGAACTGAAATGTCAAATAACTAAAGATGGCTGAAATCTGTCGCAAGTTAATTCGGAAAAACTAGTGTACAAGAAAGAAATATAATATTTTAACATCATTTAACATTTCTCTCATCATGCACAAAATCCCAAGTCATTAACTCAACGGACCCTAAATTAGCTTAATAAACATCCATATTTGTTACTCATTTACGTGCAAATAGTGAACCGGAAATGTAAAGCTTTAAGTAGCCAAGTTTGGCCGGAACAAATTGTTTTTTCATGGTTCTAAGTTCAGGGCTTTAATGCCTCTTAGCCACTCGCCAGCTTATAAGTGATTTACAAAAGGTTATGCACGTTCTTAAAGTTTAAGGTTTTAAAGTTTTTTTAATGTCTTAACTTAATACGCCTTAAGTCAACAAGGTAATTAGCCAAGTTCGGGTGGCGTGGATTGCTTCTATTACAACCAGAATAATTGGTCGTCTATTAAGGCTAACATCTTTATATGGCTAGCATAATTTAAAGAATGTATACCCGGATTGCCTTGCTTAGACGAAACGTACAAGTCCAGTCTAGTTTACGCTCTATGTACGTGTCATTCAAAGAAACGAGTCACTCATGAGGGTAACAAGCACAGTCGATATACTATCGATTTTTGTAATCTCATCAAGATGCATACTAAATCTTCAAACATTCTAAGAGTTGTTATTATACGCATTCAAAAAGCTCAAAAAAATAATTTTTTTTAAACACAAACACTCTATTCATAACATCATTGAAAACATCAAGACATTGGGGTTCTTTTTAGTTTTAAGTGCAAAGTAGAGCATATATTTGTTACATTAATTCATATTATTTAGAGTAAATTTACTAGCCTATAAATCATTGTATCAAAATAGTTGTTTTGAAGAATTTTTAACCGTTTAGCTGTTGCTGAGCATTTTTTTAAGTATATAACTGACGTTTAAAAAAAGCTTTAACTAAAGGTAAAACAATTCTTTTTAAGCAGAGCTAAAAAAACAAAATATGTAACTTAAGACATTTAAAATTATTAAAAAAAATTATAAGACGTAATGTGTCACACCCCGATCAAAGGCGCCAGAACATGTTGAGGTGTAACGATTGCCCATAAGCACATGACACTAATTAAAGTGACAATATTTAACAAACTCATTTCATTTCACAACATCGAAGATGACACATAACAAATATTCATAAAATAGTCATAACAAGATATCACAAAATATAACAAATTAAATATTGTTCATTTTACTAATATCCTAAAGGTCTTGACAACGTTTTCTCCACAAGCTCGAGTCAACCAAGATGCAAAATATAGTCTAGGAATTTTACTAATATAGCAAATTAAATATTGTTCATTTTACTAATATCCTAAAGGTCTTTGACAACGTTTTCTCCACAAGCTCGAGTCAACCAAGATGCAAACCTGTAACTTTTCATAAAATAAAGTTTATCAACACAAAGATTGGTGAGAAATTCATAAGTTTGAGCATATAAGTATATAATAAGAAAAAAGTCACAATCTTGTATACGAGACAATAAATAATAGCAATAACTTGGATAAAAATATAAAATCGCTAATAGAATTACGTTAGCGACACCTAGCTATAAGGGGATGCCAAATAGTCTAGGAATTTGTAGTTATCGTTAATAAGCATACATTAACGACACCTTGCTATAAGGGGTTGCCAAATAGACTAGGATTTATAGTTCCACCAACCAAAAGCGATACACACATAGGCATATAATCATGTAAGCACGGAACACCAAATCGAGAAATTATTTAAGTAAAGTATACAATAACGTTTGTGGTTTAAGACTCAAGTATAAAGCATTTAGTTTGAATAAGTATGAAATGTCACCCCCGAAACGAAAGTTGGAAAACGGGCTATGAAAGTACTCACATTCAAGTAATAAACTTGAAAGGTCGGTAATTTGGAGGTTAACCGGAACCACGAGTTTAACGAGCAAAGCCTAGATAAAAGAAAGTCTTGAATTAAAAGGTTGTCTTGAAGGTTTTTAAAAAAAATAAATGTTGAGAAATGTAAACAATTAAAGTTCAAGGTTTAAAATGTAACTATTTACGATTTATAATAATAACTCTTTAAAAATGTAAGTTTACTCGAAACCGGGTTAAAGTATCTAACCTTAATATTAATATTTACTTAACCTATGTTAAGTAATAAGGTGGGTAAAAATGTAAGAATGCAAGTCCCTTTAATATAAAGATACTAAAACGGGTTTTAACGAGTGTTTGGATTGTTGGTTCGGGTCTTGACAATTGAGCAAACCCAAAGTCAACTTTCCAAAATATTAATGTTATGAGAAAACTCATAAAAATCCAATAATACTTAACCAAGTATGTAGATCTATTGTTTTAGAACTAACAACGTACGTTAAGCGAGTGTTCGGTTTTGTCGGTCCAAACTATGTTATGAGATCAAGTTGGATCCAACTTGATGGCATCCTCGTTTGGATCCAAACTATGTTTGTCGGTTTCGGCTTTCTCATTTGGCTTGTTGAGGGTTAGGATACCCGCCTTCACATGATTCTCCGATAGCGCACCGGCTAGAGTGATGGCATCCTCAAGATTCACGGGTTTGCTACTCATGACTGAGTCCCGGATTTGCATCGGTAAACCCCCAAGTATTTGTCAAGCTCACGCTCAGCTGGGGTAACCAAATGAGAGACAAAAATTCTCAACTCATGGAAACGGAGTGAGTAGGCGGTGTTATTACCACAATCTTGCTTGAGATTCCAAAATTCCTCCTCGAGCTTTTGAAGTTCGTGTTTGGGACAGAACTTCTTCATCATAAGCGTCTTTAGGTTGGACCATGGAAGAGCCATGGCCGCTTCCGACCCTTGGAGGTGCATAACACTACCCCACCATGTTAGAGCGAGTTTTCTAAACATGCTCGAAGCGAAATTTGTCTTTTTCGCTTCGGGGCACTCGCTGTATCGAAACACGTTCTCCATTGACTCGAACAATTGCAACAAGGTAGTCGCACAATTCGTACCCAAAAACTCGGTTGGGTTGGCACTAGTGAATGGTTTGTATGGGTAGGATACGGGTTTGGGTTCAATGGGTGCAACAACGGTGGAGGAGGTTGGGTAGCTTGGATTTGGGTTACAAGTTCGGGAATCACAGCGGCCATTTGCTTGACGATGAAAGCGGCCATTCGTCGGTTGGATTTCTTGCGCGAGTGACGGCTAACCAGAGGCATGCTAAAAGATTATAAAGAAATGGAATAAGTTTAGGTAAAAGAAATGAATATGAGGGTGAATAAAATAAAATAAGATGAAGTTTAATTTTTTTTATTGTGAATCCTAGAGTTATGAGGAGAAGATGTTAGTGTTAGATAAAATATAAAGCTTTGTATATAAACAACAAACCGAAAACAACGTAAACGATTTTTTTTAGAGTTAAAGCTTAAAAATTTGAGATTTTGAGATTTATAGAGTCGGAAAACCGTACATGAACCATCATGATTGATATTCCAACACTGAAAAGTTTTATAAAACACCACGTTGGAGTCTAAACATGTGCACGAACCACCGCGACTTTTTCATGTTTTCGACTCAAATAACGATAATAACACAGTAAATCGAGATACAACGTCATGTCAAAACACTAGTCTACGAACCACCGTAGTTCTATTGTTTTAACACCGAAAATTAGGATGGCGACCGGAACGCTTGCATTCGACTACTTAAAGTATTGACATGTATAACACGATTTGTGGCCTAGAAAACAAGCACTATAATCCAACCATCCCAGGTAAGTAAATCACCTTCGATTGTTGGAATCTTTTTGTCAAATGGTCGTTTTATAATGTCTCGTTCCTATGACGGCTACAAACCCGATATTAACGCAACCCTTAAGGGATTTAAAACAACAGGATCCAAGTTAATCTTGTAATCCATAAAACACAATGAAAATATACTTTTGTGTTTTAAGGTAATGATACCTTGGAAATACTATGAAAGTTTGTGTATGTGAACATTTATGATATTGGTGAATTTTAAACAAGTTTATAAATAAACATGCGAAATGAACAATCAAATAGAGTAAACAGGTATAAGCACACGTATAGGACCCTAAGCATAACAATACTAGGTCGTTACGTCTAACCACCTATCTTATTGTCATGGCTCCGATACCAATCTGTCACACCCTGATCAAAGGCGGTGAAACATGCCGAGGTGTAACGATTGCCCATAAGCATATGACACTAATTAAAGTGACAATATTTAACAAACTCATTTCATTTCACAACATCAAAAATGACACATAACAAATATTCATAAAATAGTCATAACAAGATATCACAAAATATAGCAAATTAAATATTGTTCATTTTACTAATATCCTAAAGGTCTTGACAACATTTTCTCCACAAGCTCGAGTCAATCAAGATGCAAACCTGTAACATTTCATAAAATAAAGTTTATCAACACAAAGATTGGTGAGAAATTCATAAGTTTGAGCATATAAGTATATAATAAGAAAAAAGCCACAATCTTGTATACGAGACAATAAATAATAGCAATAACTTGGATAAAAATATAAAATCGCTAATAGAATTACGTTAGCGACACCGCTATAAGGGGATGCCAAATAGTATAGGAATTTATAGTTATCGTTAATAAGCATACATTAACGACACCTTGCTATAAGGGGTTGCCAAATAGACTAGGATTTATAGTTCCACCAACCAAAAGCGATAAATGTTGGGTTTCTATGAAATTAACAAGCTTAGTTAACCATTTAACTAATCACAATTAAGGCGGAAGCGTGATATTTACAAACTAAACATATGTATCCATATGTTTATATATATCTATATATTACAAGTCTATATATTATATGTTCATGAACAACCTAGTTTATTCATGATATAAGATTACCAATAATCTATATATTAGAAACCCGAGGCAAGGATCAAGTAATGCGGGAAAACTAAACTATCAAAGCCATAAACACTTACATCCTTAACCTTTTAAGAGTGTAGTTAATGTTGAAGAAGATGATGATGTTGATGCTAGACCTTCAAAGGGAAAATCCTCAAACGAAATGTACCCCGAGCCTCCAACACACACCGAGCTATGTTAGGAAGCTTGAACACGAATAACCGAGACCCGAATCTTTCTTTTTCTCCTTGGCCGTAAAAAACAAGAAGAAAGAAGAGAAAGGTTGTGTGGTTATATTTTGGTTTCTTGAAAGTGTATTAATAATGTTATATCTTTGATCATCATGTATTTTCATTATACATACACATACACCCATGATGTTTGGTATTTTTGATCATGTATCCATTACCAAATATATGACATGATGTGATCAAGACTATGGGGTGTGGGGCCCACCCAAAACCGGCCCCAATTATATCCTTTTTTTTTTTTTTTTTTTTTTTATTTTATATTTTATATTTTATAAAATATATAAACACCCCATCTTTTATAAACCATTTTATAAAAGAATACATAGTTAAATAATTATTCCAATAATAATTATTTGAATAAATAAATTAACCAATTAATTTATTTAACACTTTCAAGTAAATATTCAGAAACCCGATTTTCTGAATGTATCGTGTTCTGTATTTGTTTTATAGATCTTATCTTAACAAATATATAATTGGTGTGTGTCTAACTCGTTATTGGGTATGACCCGACTTGGATCAAACACGGCTAGCCGCATTAACCTAATTATGTGTCTCGGGCATATGGTATTCCAACAATCTCCCACTTGCACGTGACTCATAAGAAGTTAATGCTAATGGTGAATACCGCCTAACAACAGGTCACCACCCCTAGTGTGTTTGACTAAGTGCCATTCAATAACATCATCCCCTTCAAGTCCATACTTGATATGATATAGGTAAGTCTTATCATTACATCCCTTTGTTACTAGATGTCCTGTTAAATCGAAAAGACACAGAGTGATCATTCTCTCAATGATTTAACTTAACAGGCCTTAGACATCTAAACTCTCAACACATAAGAGGAACAAATCCCATCTTGACTGCATACATCCTTGTTGACATCTCGTATGATATCTGAGCTCTTTCTTTTACGTCATCGTGTTACCGGAAAACAAAGAAGAGAGTCAAGTTATCAGACTTGATGAAAAACCAGATCCAATATGCATCTCAGGTCAAAGGACACAATGATACTCGCCTTTACTCAAGGATTACTTATGATCAGTTGCACTAACTCTATGCAGTGATCCTTGAGAGCGGATCATGTCCAATATTTGTATCCCACAAATATTTATAAACCTTGGTGGCAAACCTATGCCCTATATTCATCACATGAATATCAACCAATCCCAGTTCATAATAGTCTTACCTTCATGCCTGTTCCCACAAGCATGATCGACTACGGACGTTTAGAACAACATAAGTCATTCATGGATTAAACATGCAAATATAGAACATAACTCATTGAATAATTAAACATAATTAATTTTCATGAGATACCCATTATATTCGTTCTTATACAAACACTAAACACAGATTAAATCCACTCACTAGAATACCGAAGTCCTAATGCACAAACATGACCCTCATGCTTTGGCCTATCGAGGAGCTTCGTGAGTGGGTCCGCAATATTTTGATCGGTATGAACTTTATGAATACATATCTTTCTCTTTTCAACTTCATCCCTTATGTAGTTGAATCTGCGCTCAATGTGCCTCGTTTTCTGATGAGCACGAGGCTCCTTGATCTGTGCAATAGCACCCTCATTGTCACAGAATATCTCTAGGGGCTCCTGAATGGTAGAGATAATCCCTAGATCCATGATGAACTTTTTCATCCATGCAGCCTCTTGGGCTGCCATTGAAGCGGCGATGTACTCAGATTCTGTAGTGGATAACGCGACAACATCCTGCTTCGAACTCTTCCAAGAGACAGCGCCTCCATTCAAAATGAAGACATATCCCGACTGTGATCGAGAATCATCTCGGTCAGTTTGGAAACTCGCATCCACGTAACCCTTTACGACGAGTTCCTCCTCACCAGACCCATATATTAAAAACATATCCTTAGTCCTTCTAAGGTATTTTAATATATTCTTGACAGCCATCCAATGACTGTCACCTGGGTTGTGCTGGTATCTACTCGTTATGCTTAAAGCATACGAGACGTCCGGTCTGGTGCACATCATTGCATACATAATAGATCCTATTGCCGAAGCATAAGGAACATGCTTCATCCTATCCTGCTCTTCCTTAGAGCTAGGACTTTGGGATGAGCTTAACACGGTTCCTCTAGGAATAGGTACCAAACCTTTCTTAGAGTTTTCCATCCTGAACCTTTTCAGGATTTTATCAATGTACGCACTTTGATTGAGTCCGATCAATTTCCTTTGTCTATCCCTATAGACCTTTATTCCCAAGATATATGTCGCTTCTCCAAGATCCTTAATTGAGAAACGACTACTTAACCACGCTTTAACGTTTTCCATACTTGGTATATCATTTCCAAATAAAAGTATATCATCGACATACAAAATAAGGAAAATGATTATACTCCCACTAGCCCATTTATACACACACGCCTCATCACCGTTTTGGACGAAACCAAACGCTTTGATTTCTTCATTAAAACGATGATTCCACATCCGTGATGCTTGTTTCAACCCGTAGATTGATTTCTTTAACTTACAAACTTTATCAGGATTAGATGGATCGACAAAACCTTCAGGCTGAACCATATGGACATCTTCCTCAAGATATCCATTTAGAAAAGCGGTCTTGACATCCATTTGCCATATCTCATAATCAAAATGAGCTGCAATGGCAAATAATATCCTGATCGACTTAAGCATCGCGACCGGCGAGAAGGTTTCATCATAATCAATCCCTTGAGTTTGCGTGAAACCTTTTGCTACAAGTCGTGCTTTGTAAGTATCTAAATTTCCATGCATATCAGTTTTCCTTTTGAAGACCCACTTACATCCAACCAGTTTGGAGTTAAGTGGACGATTAACCAATTCCCAAACTTGGTTATCGTGCATGGATTGCATCTCGGCGCTCATGGCTTCAAGCCATTTTTCACAATCAGGTTGTGACATAGCATCTTTGTAGGAGATCGGTTCATCCGAATCGACCAAGTAGCAATCATCCACAAGAAATCCATATTTCTTGGGAGGTCGACTAATCCTATTAGATCTGCGAGCAACGTGTGTATGATCAACCATTTGATCATCTTCAACATCCTCGTGTTGAAAGCTAGTATCGACCAATTGTGTATCATCCAGTGATTCTTGAACCTCTTCAAGTTCCACTCTCCTTTCACTAGGTCCTTCCATAAGGAACCTAGTTTCTAAGAAGTATCCTTTGCGTGAAACAAACACCTTTTGTTCACTAGGATCATAGAATATATATCCTATATCATCCTTTGGGTATCCTATGAAGATACACCTGATGGATCGAGCCTCAAGCTTATTTGGGGTGTCACGTTTAACATAAACTATGCATCCCCATACCCTTAAATATGAAAAGGATGGAACCTTTCCATGCCACACTTCATAGGGTATTCGATCCACCTTTTTGGTCGGGGCCATATTCAAAATACGAGCCGCTGTGAGTAGCGCATATCCCCAAAATGATGGCGGTAGTGAGCTTCGTGCCATCATTGATCGAACCATGTCCAACAGTGTTCGATTCCTCCTCTCGGATACTCCGTTATGTTGAGGAGTTCCAGGAGGAGTGAGCTGTGAAATAATTCCACAATCTCTAAGATGACTTTGAAAAGCTTCACTTAGGTATTCGCCTCCTCTATCGGAGCGGAGTACCTTGATTGTTCGGTCGAGCTGATTTTGTACTTCATTTTGAAATTCTTTGAACATTTCAAAGGCTTCATGTTTGTGTTTCATTAGATAAACATACCCATATCGACTAAAATCGTCGGTAAAGGTAATGAAGTACCTTTCACTATTCCTACTAGTTGGCTTGAAAGGTCCGCATACATCCGTATGTATGATACCTAACAAATCCTTAGCCCTTTCATTTGTACCTTTGAAAGGCTCTTTGGTCATCTTGCCTTGAATACAAGATTCACACTCATCAAACGAACCTAACTCGTTTGTTTTCAAAAGACCTTTCTTTTGGAGAGTATTTATACGATTCTTGTTTATGTGTCCAAGGCGACAATGCCAAATGTAGGAATCACTCAAATCCTTTTTGAGTCTTTTAGTAGAAGTTTGATATAATGAGCTATTTAAGGTATTATCATGAACCAATTCATAAATACCGTTGTTTGGTACAGCTTTAAAATAAAAGATACCATTAGATGATACATGCATTTCTGATCTTACAAATTTAAAGTCAAAATTACATTGTCTAAGAAGGTGCACAGAAATAATGTTCCTAGTCAAACTAGGAGCATACAAAACATTTCTCAAAACAACTTCCAAACCACTTGGAAGCGATAAAGTGAAGTCTCCTCTAGCGACCACGTGCACCCTTGCACCGTTGCCCATGAAAAGATTCACTTCGCCCTTCTTTAAGTCTTCATTCCTTTTGAACCCCTGCAACCAATTGCAAATATGAGTTCCACATCCGGTATCCAATACCCATGTGTTAGAAGAAATAAGATTTAGCTCAACATTAATCATAAAGACATTACCCGAGGTATGCGCCGCATTCCTCTTGTCTTTTAGCTCTTTTAGGTAGACCGGGCAATTGCGTTTCCAGTGTCCGGTCTCCCCACAACCAAAACAAGGATCATCCTTATGACCCCTCGGTTCCATAACCTTTTGTTTCTTTGCCATAACCGGTGATTTGCCCTTACCCTTAAGATGCATAGGAGGACCCTTTCTTTTGGCTACCTTAGCCTTAAGATTGGGTTGAGATCGATTCTTGGATCTACCTTCATTGATCGCAAACATGGGTAAAACCCTTTTGCCCATGCTCGCCTCGGCTGTTTTAAGCATTGAGTGAAGTTCTCCAATGGTTTTGTCCCACCCGTTCATGTTATAATTTAATACGAAAGTGTCGAACCTTTTCGACAAAGAGTTAAGGATCAAATCCGTTGCTAACTCTTTTGAGATGGGACAATTGAGCTTGGCGAGGCGATCAATGTAACTTTTCATCTTAAGTACATAAGTTGAAACTGGTTGATTATCATCCATTCTACATGCATGCAAGGCTCGAACCGTTTCGAACCTTTCAACCCTCGATTGCTTAAGGAACATTTCCTTAAGTTGAGTAATCATGTCGTACGCATTATGGTTTTCGAAATCCTTTTGGATTTCGGGAACCATAGTCGCCAACATGAGGCATGACACTTGAATGGAATCTTCCGTGAGTTTGACCCAATTCATATATTCGACCTCACTACCCTCTTCCGGTTCTTCGGGGATAGGTGTTTCCAAAACATGATATAATTTTTCTTGTTTTAGAACTATCCTTAAATTTCGGAACCAATCCGAAAAGTTATTGTGGTTAAGACGGTCTTTAGCGAGAATAGATCGGAGAGAGACATTTTGGACGTTAGGGATTATGTTGTCGTCGACGTGTGCGGCCATCTGCAGAATTTTAATTAAGTTCATTTTAGTGTTTTACCTTTTTAATTATTAATACCCTTTTATATATATACCAAATATAATTAATAATTAAAATCTAGAATCCAACGATAAACCCGACTCCGGTTAGGTGACCTTTTTCCCATTGTCGGTTTATCAAGGTAGTTATTCATAACAATTGCAAACCCTTTTGCAACTTCTAGAGTTTATGGGACCGGTTCGAAATCATATTTCGTGTCGGCATGTTTATCCCATCAACACCTATTAGACCCCATGCTTGGGTGACCCTCTTCACATGGTTCTAATTTAAGTCGTCCTACTTGTATCAACTTGTAATATTAACATACAAACGGTTAGGTGACCTTTTTCCCATTTATATGCCAATATTACCTCAACATATTAATTTACTCTACGCGGTTAGGTGACCTTTTTCCCACTAAGAGCTTACTAATATGTTAAGCGTTATACAAAAGGATGGTGTTTAACTTATTATCCTTAATTTTAAAAGGGATTTTTAGTTTTAATAATTCTAGTTGTAAAACTTTAAATCATGTTCTAACATGCATTTAGTAACATGATATTTTGAAACCATTTTCAAAATTCTAATTTATAATAAAGCCATTTTATTATGGGCGTGAGACGGCTAGTTAATAAATCCATTTTATTAAACTATGTGTCACGTAATTACCGATAATTATTAGAACCCGTTTTATGCTTTGTTAATTAATTCTATGTGACGAAGTTGATATCCTAATATCTAACAACCACACAATCAAACAATCAATTAATTAACAAGCATACACAATTATACTAGACACGAGCCACTAAATTAGACCACACTTGTTAGCCGAAACAAGTGTGTGTCTTAGGTCCAATCCTAAGGGACACATGACACATGGATGTTGTAGCTCCCACTCGATCCCGCATCCAAATGCTTCGAGCATCTTCTTCAACCCCGTTGTGATCCATTGGGCTTGAACTTGGGCCTTAGCTTCCATAAGCTTCCATTTGGGCTCAATTGGTGGGCTTAGGTCCTTTTGGGCTTGAATCCCTTTAATGGGCTTGTGAGACCCATTATCACCATACCCGGCCCAATTAGGCCCAAACTTCCAATTTTGCAATCTTCTTTAATTTTACAAAACCAAATGTCCTAATACATTTTTTCTATAAAATAAAGATATTACAAATAATCTATTTATTACATACCCATATGAATAAATAATTACAAAATTACAAAATTGCCCCTAATTAATTATTACAAACCGAAACTTGAATAATTAATTACAATCACAACATCAACCACAAACAAACATCCATTTTGGTCTACGGCTCGGTCTAGTTTTAACAAACATAACCCGTTATGTTTTAGGAACCCGTTCCAAAACCCCTTGACTTTATCGGGCCTAGCCCAACCCAATTTGGGCTTGACCCAATAACATGATTATGGGCTTCGGCCCACATGTGCAAAACACATGGGCTTCGGCCCAATTAAAAAGCTCACGGGCTTCGGCCCATTTAACCAAAAATGGGCTTCGGCCCATATAGCTTTTTCCCTTTTATGTCCGGTTAGCCCAATAACCATATCCAAGTGGGCTTCGGCCCAAAATCACCCGATTTGGGCTTCGGCCCATATACTCGGTTTTATTTTTTTTATTTTTTTTTTTTTTTTTTGAACAAAGCCAAAAACAATAACAAGATTAAATACAAAGAAAAATCATGCATGTTAATTTTTTTTTGTATAAAATCTTTCAAGGGGAAAAAAAATAAAACCGAGAACCCGAAGCTTAGTTTCCCGTATCCCGGCTCTTGATGCCATTTGTTGGGTTTCTATGAAATTAACAAGCTTAGTTAACCATTTAACTAATCACAATTAAGGCGGAAGCGTGATATTTACAAACTAAACATATGTATCCATATGTTTATATATATCTATATATTACAAGTCTATATATTATATGTTCATGAACAACCTAGTTTATTCATGATATAAGATTACCAATAATCTATATATTAGAAACCCGAGGCAAGGATCAAGTAATGCGGGAAAACTAAACTATCAAAGCCATAAACACTTACATCCTTAACCTTTTAAGAGTGTAGTTAATGTTGAAGAAGATGATGATGTTGATGCTAGACCTTCAAAGGGAAAATCCTCAAACGAAATGTACCCCGAGCCTCCAACACACACCGAGCTATGTTAGGAAGCTTGAACACGAATAACCGAGACCCGAATCTTTCTTTTTCTCCTTGGCCGTAAAAAACAAGAAGAAAGAAGAGAAAGGTTGTGTGGTTATATTTTGGTTTCTTGAAAGTGTATTAATAATGTTATATCTTTGATCATCATGTATTTTCATTATACATACACATACACCCATGATGTTTGGTATTTTTGATCATGTATCCATTACCAAATATATGACATGATGTGATCAAGACTATGGGGTGTGGGGCCCACCCAAAACCGGCCCCAATTATATCCTTTTTTTTTTTTTTTTTTTTTTATTTTATATTTTATATTTTATAAAATATATAAACACCCCATCTTTTATAAACCATTTTATAAAAGAATACATAGTTAAATAATTATTCCAATAATAATTATTTGAATAAATAAATTAACCAATTAATTTATTTAACACTTTCAAGTAAATATTCAGAAACCCGATTTTCTGAATGTATCGTGTTCTGTATTTGTTTTATAGATCTTATCTTAACAAATATATAATTGGTGTGTGTCTAACTCGTTATTGGGTATGACCCGACTTGGATCAAACACGGCTAGCCGCATTAACCTAATTATGTGTCTCGGGCATATGGTATTCCAACAATAAACACATAGGCATATAATTATGTAAGCACAGAACACCAAATCGAGCAATTATTTAAGTAAAGTATACAATAATGTTTGTGGTATATGACTCAAGTATAAAGCATTTAGTTTGAATAAGTATGAAATGTCACCCCCAAAACGAAAGGTGGAAAACGGGGTATGAAAGTACTCACATTCAAATAATAAACTTGAAAGGTTGGTAATTTGGAGGTTAACCGGAACGACGAGTTTAACGAGCAAAGCCTAGATAAAAGAAAGTCTTGAATTAAAAGGTTGTCTTGAAGGTCTTTAAATAAAATAAATGTTGAGAAATGTAAACAATTAAAGTTTAAGGTTTAAAATGTAACTATTTACGAATTTATAATAATAACCCTTTAAAAATGTAAGTTTGCTCGAAACCGAGTTAAAATATTTAACCTTAATATTTACTAAACCTATGTTAAGTAATAAGGTGGGTAAAAATGCAAGAACGCAAGTCCCTTTAGAATAAAGATACAAAAACGGGTTTTAACGAGTGTTCGGGTTGTTGGTTCGGGTCTTGACAATTGGTCAAACCCAAAGTCAACTTTCCAAAATATTAAATGTTATAACTCATAGAAATCCAATAATACTTAACCAAGTATGTAGATCTGTTGTTTTAGAACTAACAACGTACGTTAAGCGAGTGTTCGGTTTTGTCGGTCCAAACTATGTTATGAGATCAAGTTGGACCCAACATTTCCAAGTACTTAAGAAAATAAATAAAATCAGTTTGTAAACTATTTTTAAAGAATTATACAAGCCTCGACAGCTAAAAACACACTTGTGTGTCTTAAGCGAGTAAAAATCGGTTTAGTTCGGTTTGGTTCGGTTTCCATCTCACAATATGTTCATAGATGGTTTCCACATGCCCAAACATCAAAGAACTTGTATAATAATGTACAAAGGAAAGTACTTAAGTTTTGCAACCAAAATGTTAACAATAAAGTCTTTAAACAAAAGTTCGGTTTTCGGTTCGGATATTGGTTCAGGTTAAGACCGAGGCAAGAATATTAAAAACCCATAACCATAGAACTCATAAAAATGATTTTAGAAACTTAAATCTAACATTAAACGTGTTTAAATAAGTATTTAACAAAAACTAGTAAGCAAAGTTTGGTTTACGGTCTAGAGCTATTTACGGTTAAACCGAGGCTAGACTCTTAGAACCCATAACCATGGAACTTGTAAATAAACTAAAATGAGCAGAAGTTAAGCATGGTTATTATGTATAAACAAGTTATAAGTATGTGTGTGTGTATATATATATATATATAGATAAAGGATAGAATACGAAAATCCTTTATCGTACAATAGGTATGCGACATTCTGGAACGTCCATCTTCTATAACCATCCTAATCCTAAAATCACAATTACGCGAGCCGGCCTACGTCATACTCTTCTCCCATCGATTCCGTCCACCCTCACCACGCCGTTCAACGATTCCGTCCATGATCCACCTTCGCAACCACCATCTTCTTCCGACACAACCATCAATCGTTGCTCACATGTCAGTTGATAAAATTGCCCAATTGAAATTGAAATTGTTGAACTAATTGATTAATTAAAATTTGAAATTGGTCCAATTAATAATCAATTTGAAGTTTCAATTAATCAATTTTGAGTTTTCCAGAAACCCAGTTGCAGACGCTCCATATTTTGTTCATATGATTAAATCAATGATCAAATTAACGGTCAATTAACGATTGTTTGATGATTATGAGATTATATGAAGTGATTTCAGTGTTCAATTTCATGTTTACAGGTGTTTAATTTTTTTTTTGTTAGTTTTAGAAGTTCTGAACACCCAGAACTTCTTAGAGCTTCTAAACTTTATCAGAACTTCTAAACTTTTTTGAACACCCAGAACTTCTAAACTTTATCAGAAATTCTAAACTTTTTTTAACAACATGAACTTCTTAGAACGTATTAGAACGTTTAAAGATGTTCATTGTTTTTTGAACACCCAAAACTTCATTGAATGTATTAGAACGTTTAAAGATGCTCTTTTTTGGTCAGAACGTTTAAAGGTCTTCAGTTTTGTTTCAGAACGTTTAAACATAATATTTTGAACCCTAATCAGAGCTCGATTGAGTGCGTTATTTTTGCAATTCCATAATCGATTGATGATTCTAAAGCCTCTTACATGTAACAACTAGGGTTTACGAACTCATAAATTATATCCGTACCCGTTTTATGTTCGGAAAATTTTCGCGTTATTGAGAAATTATTATATATTAGTTTTATTCGTTTATTATATATATTTAATATATATAAGTAACTTAGAAACATACAACTTCAACCCAAACTAAAATATTAGCTCATTATGTTTCCACATCTTTAGTTCAGGAGGCTGATCTGCAATTTATATTTCTTAACCCTTTTACCCAATTACCCACTACTTGATCCAAACCTATGACCCGTATAACAAACCCGTTTATCCAATTGCTTAGCTTGGACCTCAATTCTCGCAATCAACATGGAAATTGAAGGAATATTCGCGTTATACTTTCCAATTACGGACACACCGACGCTCCAATTAAGTTAAATTGATCTAACTGATTCGTTGTAACTATTTTTAACCTGGCCGACTTAATCCCAATTTCGTTATACTTGTATATGGTTATGGTAATTCAATTAAACTGGCAATGAGCATCGCCTCACCCTCGTAATCAAAACCCTAAGCCTAATCGGATGATAGCTTTCTGCAAGACACTTAACCATGTCGTATCTTGGTCGCAGCTTCTTTATGGTTGTTCACCATCCTTACAGGTTGTTAAGGTAATCAAATCATGCAACAATCATTGCATTCATCTGTTAAACAATAACCCTTATAGCAATTGATCCATTGTATAACAAAATATCGGATTGGGAATTTTAGGGTTCATAAGGGATTTGGGGGAAACTGGACTGTTATATGTAATTTATTGTTTTCATTTTATCACCAACTGATTAACCAGTCCACCTGGTTTGGCTAGTGTGCAGGTTTATCTTGGACCCGCCAATGGCGCGGGTTCGAGTCCCGGCCATGGCAATTTTTGCTTTTATTCTTTCTTTTAAAGGGGTGTGTGTGTGTGTATTATAAGTTTTTTTTTTAATTTTAATAAGTCATCGTTGCTTTATAAAAACCCGAACACCATTATTGGAGTTTTCCTCGACTTTGAACGTCCTTATAAATTGTTTATATACATAAAAATATATATATTCTATGTATATCATTATTTAAATTGTAACAAACGTATTTTAAACATGCTAACTATATCTTTACCATTAAATTTGTGAAAGACTCAAGATATATAGTCATTAAATATTATTATGTGTATTGTTACATATTATAATTATTTATTTATATATTTGTATAATCATAAGTATATTTTATATCAAATTTAGTTATTTAAATTATAAGTTTATAAATGTGATTTTATATTCTTTTTCATATAAAGTAAATTAGGGAAATTCTATAAATAATGGTTTTAATAAAAATATGTGAAACAATAATATTACTCTTTGCAATAATAATTATTATAGGAATCTATCGATCGATTAATAAATATATGAATCCCAAACCTAACTTAATCACATCTAAATCTTAATTTATCCAATCATGTTATATCTCTGATAATTAACATTATCCTATTTAATTAGGAATCCTTGTCGGTGTATCCAGAAGGGTTCATCATTCTCACATTCGCACTCGTATTTTGTTCCTCTAGTCAGGTGAGTAATCACTCCCCTATTTTACTTGTTTTCAAATGTTTTGGGGACACTTGCGTACCATTTATCATATTATTTCTCAAACGCAAACTGTGATCTTTGTGCGGTGTATCAATTGAATGATTGCCTGTTACTTGCTATTTGCTTACTTGCTTACTTGAATCGCATTCGGAGAGGTCCAACATAATCTCATTATAGTATGATCATACGACCGTCGTAGTGGCCGAAGCCCGATCGCATTGGTAATGGTTTCACCGACACCTCATTTTTGGTAACCAATGCCCATTCGCATGGAAACGGTTTAGCCATTTCTTTATGGTTGATTGTTTATGTATGTGCTATGGTTTAATTGATTATACTCACAGATAACAGTTTTGCCTATTTTTATTCACTTATATCATTATATATTATTACCATTTTTGTTTGTGTCAAAACTGGTGATCTACTCACTCAACATGTGTTGTTGACAAATATATATATATTTTGTACGCATTTGCAGGTTATAGATTTGGATTGCTTATCGAACAGAAGCTCACGTAGATATGATTTTAGGATAAAACATATACAAGAATAGTTGGTTTTGTATTTGTAATTTCCTTTATTTTTGTTGCATTTAAATGTTGTTTGATAATAAATAAATTAATTAGATATTGTCTCTTTATAATTTCATGATAGTACCTTGAGAGCTGTGACAATCAGCTCACACCCCGACATTTCCGCCTTAGGTTGGGTGTGACATTACACATCAATTCGATTGATTAAATCATCAATTTTTGATCAATTTGAAGATTTCTTGATGTTCAACGACGTTCAATTTTGATTTGGTTTTGACTTTAGAGATTTCATACTTTAAGCTGTGATTAGAGTTTAGAAATTGGATTAGATTGAGCGACAAGTTCCGAATTTGGATCAGAGTTTATTTGTAATCGACGAATTTTGATCGCGAACTACTGTTGGGTTATTTATGAAATTGCCACAGCGCGTTTTTTAATCAAACGCTCTGTAATGTCGCGTACCTAATGTACGATAAGCCATTATTGTATGTTAACCCACCCCTATATATATATATATATATATATATATATATATATATATATATATATATATATCAAGGACACGAAGTCCTCAATGAAGCCTTGCCTTACGAGGTCCGAAACCTCACCGATCGAGACCAGAGAAGTAACTACCAAAGGTAACAAGGGGTGTATATTATATATATGTTGTACCACCATATCCAAGTATTATTAGGACTATATAAGCTAATTAGAATGAAAGATTAAACTCAGTTTGACTTTTGGAAGTCAAACATTCAAGAACAACTTAGAAAATAACTTTTAATCTTTGAAGTTTGAGAGAGAATTTGGGAATGTAGCAAGGTAAAATGAAGGGAAATGGTGGTGTATATATTGGGTAATGTTGGTGGTCAAATATGGGTGTAAATATCTAGAGTTTGCATGCAAAATGAATCAAAACAAGTCACAAAACTACAAAATACAAGCTGCTGCACTGATGCTGGTCGCGCCACACGACGCCTTAGGGTGTTCCCCATCGCGTAGCGCGATGGGGTGGTGGCTGGTGTTTTTCAAACTTTCAAAAATGACATATTTGGTCCCCGACGTTCGTTTTAAGTGATTTTTACGCGTTTTAAGGATCGAAAAGGATGTTTTCAAGACCCAACAAGTGTATAACAATATTGTAACATAAAATCAATCATTTTGATTATATCCAAGCTTCAGTTTACAAAACGGGTCGGTTTACATGATAAAACGAATACAAAACGAATTCAATTTGAGACCCCAAATTGACGAATGTCACATAATGTATCATGAAACTACTCAGAAAATTTTTAAAATCAAATGGTAATATGTAATGTTTAAAATTTAGACAAAATTACAAATTTTATTCTTTAAATATATACGATTTATAGATCAGGTTCTTTAAAAAGTTTACTTGCGGACGGTGTCCTTTATATAACAAAATACATTCGTTTTTTTTGTCTTTTACACTAATTGTTATCCAAAAACTTAGTTAAATCCAAGCATGTCAAGACTGAACGAGGATTTTGCTTAACATATTTTATTTAGTTTCTTTTTCTAATAATATACTATAAGTATTTTATGGCTAAAAAAACTTAAATGCTCTCACATGCCAAGACTTAGCGCGGGTTTTGGATGCCAATTAATCAAAAGAACGAAAATCATACAAACATGTCATGTAAAGAACACCGTCTGCCTTTAAATGACCTGATCTATAATGTGCATATATTTAAATAACAAAATTTGTAATTCTGTCTAAAATTTAAAACATACATATAATTGTAAAAAAGAGCCAGATATAAAAAGTTGTATAAAGCGTTGTTACTTTTACCGCTATGAACAAGATATGAAAACTAAAACACAAACGAATATAGATTGCAAAGAAGATATGTTATAATCATTACATTTTTAGTTTATAACTTATAACTTAATCGATTTAAAATCGGTTCTATACTGTAACCAACAAGTGGCAACCCCAAAATGCTTTACGATTATAAAATATAGTTTCATGTTTGCCTTCTAGCCGTAATAACAATTTTAGGCCGAACCAGTACTTCAGTTTAGAGGTGCCAATTTTGTAATATACGAAAATCAAAACCAAAAATATATAAATATCAAATAAGGTGTCGAGCTTAAAACGAGTTGATAGCCATTAAAATTGATCAAATAAAATTGTCAACTAACCGAACGTGGTATATATAATAAGTATTATCTAATCAACATGAAAATTGGGTAAAGTTAAAATACAAAGGACAACAAAAATGAGAATGGTGAGAAAAAATCCAGTCTATTGATCTTAGATTTGAATGACTGGGATTAATTTAATAAATAAAAATTGATGGAAACGGCATGAAGGTAATAACTCACCTTTGTTGATTTTCTCTCTCCACATGCAAGACACATGTCAATTCCCTCATCATTTTAAAATGTCTATAATTTTTTCATACAACATTAGTTTTTAAAGAAAATTCACCATAATAATAAAGAGTTTTTTTTTATCTTTAATATCATATTGTTAAATAAAAATAAAAAAAATTAATGGGTTTTTTTAATTGTGTTTTGTTGTTGTTCATTGTGTAATATGTTGTTTCTATTGTGTTTTACGTTTCAAATCATTGTGTTATGTATATTCACCATTGTGTCTTACGTTTTAGGTCATTGTGTTATACGTATTCACTATTGTGTCTTACGTTTAGGTCATTGTGTTATACGTATTTACTATTGTGTTTTACATTTCAAATTATTGTGTTTCATGTATTAATCATTGTGTTTTATGTATTAGATAATTTGTTGTTATTTTATCATTATATTTACATATTATTATTACACAACAGTTTTATTAGTATTTAAAAAACATAATGATGAGTTGAAAGACACAATGACGAAAAAAGACACAATGATAAGCGAATAGACACAATGGTGTGCGAAAAACACAATGACGAAAAAATACACAATGGTGAGTGAAAAGACACAATGACGAAAAAAAGACACAATGATAAGCGAAAAGACACAATGGTGTGCGAAAAAACACAATGACGAAAAAAGACACAATGATAAGCGAAAAGACACAATGGTGTGCGAAAAGACACAATGACGTAATTTTTTTTAAATTTTATAACAAAAATCACTCATATTAAAGATAAAAGAACGCTTATTATTATGAAAAAAAAAATATCATACGAAAATGTTATAGACGTTCTGAAATGATAAGGGTATTAACATGTGCCTTGCATGTGGAAAGAGAAAATATGTACAATTACCTCTATACCCTTTTTCTTTTGTTCCTCACTTGACACATGTCAATTATTTATGGCTTCTCACACTTCTCATTTTTGTTACCCTTTGTAGAATAACTTGACCCCATGAGAATGATAATAAAGATAATAAGTGCATGGTTAAAAATTAATATAATAATAAAGGTGAAGTCAAATTGTAGTAAGTTGGTGAGACTTCTTTGTGACCTTCAAACGTGAGCAACAAACAATCAAATTATTTAGGAATTTGATTTTGTTTATAACTTGTTTAAATATATATATATATATATATATATATATATATATATATAAAGTAGCATTTCAATGATATCCATTCATCAAACTCTAAATCCATCCTCTCTATGTCGTATACCACCACCGAAACCCCTGCAACTCGTCGGAGAAATCGCGGACACCGCAACTACCGGTACACGAGTTCTCGCCGACGCTGCTAGAAGCCGAAAACCGCCTCCACTGCTAACTTTATCACCGGAGACGCCGTTGCCGCTTCCTACTTCTTTTCCGGACCAACTACAATTGAACGTTAAGGTAGGAGACATACCAATCTGGTTGTTTTTGCATACCGAATAAAGGTCAAGCGTTTTGTTTGTTATATCGAATAAAAGCCTAGCGTTTTGTTCGTTTGTAGTGAGTATCGGAAAGAAATTTTAAAAGGTTAATTATATTCATTCAATGAAATGAGAGTCATTGGCTAAAACTATTTAACACAACTTATATTCCCTAAGTTACGTATGTATTTTCATAATGCAAACAGTTTTACAAGCATCTATATATATCTTGTTTTATTATTCTGAATAAAATATAGTACATGCGTATATGACTATATTATATGGTTAAATATTCAAATAGAGTCAGTTGCCATACACACTCCAATAATGCACATGAATAGCAAATTAGGGAAAGTTTGGGATTAAGGTGAGAAAGTGCTTATGGTTTTTGGAGGAGACAAAAAGACTAAAAAACCCCTCCAAAAGCACTTAAAAGCATCAAGCTTGGTGCTTTTAGGTGATTTTAGAGGGGCCTTTTAGACTTTTTGCCTCCTCAAAAAGTCATAAGTTATTTTCTACCTCAATCCCAAACATACTCTTAGCTAAACAAAGATATAATTGAAGTTATGATTTTTACGGATTTTTACGACTTTATTGCTATCACGATCGTCAATAAGGTACGGATTTGAATATTTAACTATATATTCAAATCTTATGGATTTTTACGACTTTATTGCTATCATTATCGTCAATAAGGTACGGATTCTGTGGTCTTTTACTTGTAGCGTAAATATTGTTTTCATCACTCATAGTGTACGGACTTCGTGGCATACCGTGTCTTCGCTCTCGTAGTATATGGATCCTTGAGTCATTAATCGCGTTATAATTATTGAGCTGATTCATAGTATCTTGTCACCGTTATTAAATAGTTTCGTTCTTTATTTATTGCAAAATTGTTGTATTGCTATTGTTAAATTGTCATGCATGCGATAGAATATATTTTGTTGCACTCATTATCGCATGTTCCAAATAGACCATTGTACATTGACTAATTGTTATTGAGACATATTATATTGATATTGATCATTGTTATTGCATTTTATTTGATCTCAATACCCGAGCATTTATCAACCTATGGGGACGTAGGGCGTCAATCGAGGCACCTTTGACGTGCTCTACCTGTGGCGGAACGATTAGCCACAACGTCTCTAATTTATTGTACAATGAGAGCATTTACTGATTACTGAGAGGCTTATGGATCGATCCTAGATAAATTGTTATTGGAGTGAGATTGTTAGGTGTGTGTGCCCACATTCCTATCTCACTTAATTATTGGTGTATTACTCTCCCGCTAATGTACATACACATGGGTATTTCCATAGATATATTGTTATTGTACTAATTCATAACTGATAGTTCAGCGTATTGTTACGTTATCAGCCCGCAAACTGAAACTGCTTCTTCCTTGATTGTTCATCATATCATTTTTAATCGTATATTGTTACTGCTATTGTTTCCTCTGTTACTGGGCAATTTTTGACTCACCTATGTTTCTTTGTTTTGTGTTTTATTTAATTTGTTACAAGTACTCAAAAGAATCAGAAGAACGAACACTAGAAGTTGGAAAATAAGGAACTTAAATAATTTCTTTTGAGCGAAACAACTTTATTTATTTTCGTTGTCAATGATATTGAACCTTTTTGGTATTTAATGATTTTAAACTTTTAAATTTGTTTTTTGTTTATCGTATCGAGTGACACGTCGGCTCTAACCGGGCTAGGGTGTTAGAAATTTAGTCTGTGTATTCGACCAAATTTGCCGAATTTTAATTGGGTTTTAAGTTAGGTCATTATAAGGTGCACAAATAAGGTATTCTTAGGAACCGAAACCGAAACCAGGTAGAAAGCGAAAAAGGGCATGGCCAACAAAAGTCAAAACCAGATCTATGTAAGAACATGGTCCGGATATGAACCGGTTCCGAGTATAGTCAGGTATTTGATCAGGTTTTGACCGATTCTATCAGGTTTTTACCAGGTTTCGGGTAGAATAGAATAGGGTTGGGTTTGACCGGGTATTGACAGAACCAGTTCCATCGGGTCCGGATCAATTCCAGGTATAGTTTTAAAGAGAAACCCAAAGCCCGGTCCTTACCCGCGGTTAGGGTAAGGTCGGGTCCGGTTTCAGGTAGGAACTGCCGAGTCGGGTTCGGAAACAGTTTTTTTCTGCGCTTTTAATTAAAACCAAGTTTTAGGTGGTACACATTTGTCAGGTTCAGATTGATTTTGGTTTCAAAACGGTTTAAAAGAAAAACCCATAACTATGTGGCGGAACGATTAATCCACCGAATAAGGTTTGAAACTTGTTAATTGTGTCTCATTTAACAGTAAAAATAACATCAATGAAAAGCGCAATTAAAAAGAGTGTGTTTCGGACTGATATTTAAGTGAAAAGGAATTTTTTTTTGTTAAATGACGTATAAATTTATGAATTTTTTAATAGAAGCTTTTAAAAATGTTTGAATTAACTAATGTTTTTTAGAAAACCAATAGGACTAAAATATGCACTTTTTTAAAAAAAGAAATGTAATGAGTTTATAGGGTTAAAAATGTGAAATAGATAAATCAAACGCATTAAGTTGTAAACACTTTATATACCTTATTAACTTTTCAAAAAATTTAAGTTGTTATATGATAAAAATAAAAAAATTTCAAACACCCGCATAATTAACAACGTTTTGTAAATCACTCTAGCACAACTATAAATAAGTCATAAAAATAACCAAAATTTCAAATACGGGTGCAAATGAGCCGAGCTGCTCGTGAGCTGCTCAAGATCAGTTCGTTGAAAAGCTCGTTCGAGCCGAGCTTTATCGAGCCCGAGCCCGAGCTCAAGCCTAAAAATAAGCTTGTTTAATAAACGAGCCCGAGCCCGAAATTTACTTATCGAGCTCGAGCCAGCACGCAAGCCTAAACGAGCCTGCCATTTTTATAATTTTTTAAAAATATATATTTAATAATTATTAATTAATAAATATAATGTTATGAAAAAATAAATAAAAATAACTAAATAATATATATTCTTTTATACATAAAATTATAATAGTAAATAATATATAAAATAATTATAATTATATAAAAAATAATTGATAAATAGTAAACGAACCAAGCCCAAGCCGAGCTTGAGCTTCAAAATCCATTCACGTGCCATGCTTGAGCTTTGAAAATAGAGCTCGAAAAGAGCCAAGCTTGAGCTCTTTGTAAGTTAAACGAGCCGAGCTCGAGCTTAGTCGAGCTCGGGCTCGGCTCGGTTGTACCCCTACTTCCAAACAACAAACATCTAATTTATATTCATCTAAAAAATAACTAAATTTATGAAATACTACAGTGTGGTAACTTCAAACTTTAACAAATGGCATACCATTTGGAATATATTTCAAAAATAAGTAAAACTAGTTAAAAGTACTCTTGTATCATCAAGCAAAAGATAACAGTTAAAACAAAAAAAAGTAAAAAAAAATTGATAAAACTACTGCAAGCACTCCAACCCCAAAAACATTTTAAGAACCGTAATGCAAATGAATTCCCACAACCACTTATAATATCAAACTAAACAACACAATCAAAACCATCAAGAAACCCTAAAATTAATAACCATAACCATTAACATCCATCAAGTCTCAAAACAAAACTATCAAATAAGGAAAGGTAAAGACCATTCACAAAATGGTGCAACCACTTGATTCGTAAACATAAGAACTGAAATTAAAAAAGAAAAGATAGATCTAAGAGAAGCCAAATCCACGACTTTACCTCCTCCGTCGATTAAACCACCGATCAACGGTTGCTAGCATTCGGACACTCACGAGAGAAATGCCCTTCTTCACCACAGTTGTAACAACCGCCGCCACCACCACCGCGTGAACCACCGCCACGTCCACCACCATAACCACCACCTCCACCATAACCGCCGCCGCCGCCTCCCTGACTACAATCCCGAGCCATATGTCCATTCTCACCACACTTGTAACAACCGCCGCCGCCGCCACGTCCTCCACGGCTGCCGTAACCACCGCCGCCGCCTCCTCCGTACCGATCTCCGCCTCCACCGTAACCACCGCCTCCTCCTCCATAACGATCACCACCGCCGCCACGAGTACTCCCCTGAACGGGACCTTCACCAGGTCCAGTAACATCAGCCGCCTTAGTCCGGCCGTCAGATCCGGTCTCCAAGACAAACTCTACGGTCTCACCGTCACCTAAACTCCGGAAGCCATCGGTCCGTATCGAAGACTGGTGAACGAAGAGATCTTCGCCGCCGTTGTCCGGAGTGATGAATCCAAAACCCTTGGTGTCGTTGAACCACTTCACGGTGCCGGATTGCCTCTCACCGTCAGCAGCAGCCATTGTTTTGAGATGAGATGAGATGAGATGAGATTGGGAAAACCCTAAACCCTAAGAAAGCGTTAGGGTTATTTATATAGACGGGTGAGGGTAAAATGGGAAATGGAAAAGACGTGTCATTGGTGGTCAAAGAAACGGAGAATTTGTTTTTGACCGTCGATTTCTTTACCATCCTTGTTTTCGAATTTTGTGTCTTTTTTGAAATGAAATGAAAATTATTATTAAATAATTTGGTTTTCTTTTGATTAAACGAAAACTTTAAGAGAAAAGATATGTTGTATGTATTTTAGTCATGGTCGTAAACATCACGTCAAAGGGGCGATTACTCAACGAGTTTCTCAAGGCCTCTCATTCAAGGTTGAGTACTCGTTGAACCATCTTCGAGTATTTTCTGACTGAGACCGAGTACTCGTAATTTCCAGATCTACCATAGCAGTATCTAGCGACTTCTGCAACCATAACTTTAGTATGTAATTACAACAAAATAGTAATATTAAGTTAAGGAACATCTAAAGTTAGGTAACATAGATATCTAAAACTAGGTTAAAATTGGGTTAAAAAAAATGTGTTTTGAATTTGAGACAAATGCTATAATCAATCAAGGGCTTGATTATGAGATGATTGTCGATATTTTGATGTTGTTTTGGAAGATCATTTATGTTCGTTTATTTACTAAACGAACGAACATGAATACATGTTTTGTTCATTCATTTATGTTTGTGAACGTTCGTTTATTTATGTTTGTTTATGTTCATCTATATTTGTTTAAATATTAATAAAAAATAATTAAATATTATACGGAACAGTCATCTACATAATGATTTTATATTTGTTATTGTGTTTGTTTAAGTGTGTTTATTTATGGTCGTATGTGTTTGTCTGTGTTCATCTATATTTGTTCATATATATGTTCATTTGTGTTTGTTTATCTTTGTACAAGTTATGTTCATGAACTGTTCGTTTAGATTTTAAACAAATGAATATGAACATGTTAATTTTTTAAATAAACGAACATGAACACAAATGTGTTC
Organism: Bidens hawaiensis; assembly: GCF_021521415.1. Taxonomy (NCBI): domain Eukaryota; kingdom Viridiplantae; phylum Streptophyta; class Magnoliopsida; order Asterales; family Asteraceae; genus Bidens; species Bidens hawaiensis. The sequence continues at coordinate 214,958 of NW_027494954.1, forward strand.
GATTAAATGTTCGTTTAAAGTTAAATGAACGAACACGAATATGTCATTGTTTGTATTCGTTTGATTCGTTTATATACCTAATGATGGTAGGAGTACAGGCATATTTTTACTGTTTTTCCAATTATGCGTTACGTTTATAGTTGAGGTGAATGTCAACCTCATAAAAAGTTTTATTTTATGATTATATATTAAAGTATTGTCTACGTTTTCTTCCTGTGACACTTTAAATCTAATAATCATAACAATACCTTCTTTTTAACAAAATCGGTGAGATTTTTATTCCTAACATGTATGAGCATATTATTTAAATGTACATAATCATCATTTAATTTTTATAATCATTTTATTTCTTTTTAATTTTGTTCACATTTTAAAAAGCAAATGCATTTAATTTATTTCTCTCTTTACTTAATCAAATAAAAAAAATTATTCCATCTTTACTTGATTTAACTTTCTACCAACTAAAACTATATTGAAAGGTGCATCTCTTACGAAAACTAATTTGGTTTAGTTGTAAAGGTGTATCCCTTACAACTGAATGATTGTAAGTTTTAGGGCTGTTATTTCTACCTGAAATCGAAAACCAGTTCGAGAAAACCTGAACCCAAGAAAAGGTCAACCTGAACCCAAACCGAAGTAATTCAGGTTGGTTTTTGGGTCTGATTTCTAGGTTTCGGGTCAACCCGAATAAACTATTTGTTTAAAAACATAATATTATTAGGTATGTACACCATATACAGGACACTATACACATTCTAGTTGTTCCTATTACATCTATTATGATTGATCAACCATTTATTGTTTATATATTTTTCTAATAACAACCATGATAGAAGAAAATGTTGTTTTACCGGTTATGTTTATTTATTTGATTAATTACGTGAGGAATAAAGAAGAATATGTTGCTTTAGTTGTCGCGTTTTGGTTTTTTTTAGTTTTTTACTTTCTTTTTGTTTTCATAAATAGGCTAAACCCGATTAACCAAACCCAAATAACCTGAACCGGAAAAAACTGCGAGAGATTTGGGTTGAGTTTCAGGTCTAAAATTAAAACATTAAAACCTGAAGAACCTGACCCGAAAAACCCGAAACCCAAAGAACACCCCTATAACATCTCGAATCTTTCGTATTCGTATTTGTTTACTCAATTCGGGAATGTAATTCGGATCTTTCATATCATTAAAATCATGCATTTGTTAGTAATTCATTGTGTTTAACATAGTTTATGATTTCATAACTTTCAATCATTTCAAAAAGTCCTTAAAAACTCTTAAAATCGTTTAAAATGACTAAAAACCACTTGTCGCGTAGCGCGACAGGGATACACTCTTTCGGTCGCGTAGCGCGACCGGCTCACAGTCCAGTTTTTTTTTCTTGTTTGTTAATTTTCGTTTAATGCTAAATCATTCCTAAGCTGACCTAAATCGCGAAAATTGAGGCCCAAGCTATGTAATCAGATGTTATAACATGTCCATATTCCATTTCTTGTTGTCCAAACGAAATCCCATGCTTAAATTATTCGATTTTGTCATAATTGTGTTATTCGGTTTCTTTAAATGAGCCATTACCTAATTAACGATTTTGGGATGTTTACTTAATTAATACTCATTCCTAAACCCCCTAAAATATTCTGAATCACTAGCTGATGGTCGGTTAATTTGTATATGTTTTAGTTCGTTTATTATTTAGTTTTAACTGTTTATTCTAGAACTATCGATACTTCATACGTGTTTTATTGGATTTCAGGTCATAGGCGTTAAAGTACTCAGTATGGACCTGTTGTGACACGGAATGAAGACCCGGGATGTCCAGCACGCAAAACTAGGAAAAGAATGAAGTTTGCTGTAGCAGAGTCCCATCGCGGTACGCGATCAATGGGTAATAAAATATATGTTGACTCTGGTCAATAGCGATACGCGATCGACCTATAAGAAGACCCGTCGCGTACCGCGACGGGAGTGCAGACGGGAATTTTAGGTTATATCTTCTTTTTCATCAAGACATAACCCTAACTCCATTTTTACGAACCAAAGGCGATTCCAGCAGCTCCAAGAGGCAATTTCCACCATCATAGCTTGTGCCAAGACCCTCCGCATGATTCATATCAACCGTATCGAAGATTTGATGATGTCTAGGCTCGGCTAATCTCCTAGAATCGCACCCGGGATGTATAGTTTGTAATCTTTACAGTTTTTCTCATGTGACTATGAATATTATTGTATCATTATTGATGATTGATATATGATTATTGATGTTTGGTATTTCTGTGTGTTCGGTCGGTTTAGGTTTACGTTGGTCTGAACGATCTGTTACCAGTTGCTAGATAATTAGTCATATAAATGTTTGGTTAGATTGAATACGTTAAACATACAATTGCCCTTAACTGAGTCATACTGGCAAGGACTGTTTGATAACCAGTGCCATGTGTAAAGTAATTGTTGATGTCTAAGGTTTTGTCTGATTGATCAGTTTTCAGTTAATCGTTAATAATTAATCTGTTAGGTTGCATGAGGTAACTGTTGGTTACTTACTTGAATTCCCGGGTGTGATTTGCTTTGTTAACTGTTTACAACTCGTTTACTTGTTCGTTGCTTAGTTCTTTAAATTTAAACTATTGCTTGTGTGATCAGCACTAAAAAACCAGTACTTCATAATACTAAATCTGTTACACGAATTGCATTGACCACATACTCCTTGTGATACGATACCCTACTTGCTCTAACTATTTAGAATAATTAGGTTTTTGATTGACTCAAATGACGGTCATCAAAATGGCGCCGTTGCCGGGGAGTTAGTGCGCTTAGTGTCTTTCGTGTTATTTGATTTTTGTGTTTAATTTTAATTTTAATTTTAGTTTTAATTTTGTTTTCAATTTTTAGTTTAAATTTTATTTATCTGTATTTTACGCGGGTTGTGTTAGTTGTGTAGATTACAGGTTTATGCACACCCGCCATTCTGGCCGATAGTCTCCGTTAATTTACGAGCCCAAAATTGAGAGGTTAGCTCGGCAGACGAGTGGACAAGTGGAGGTGTTGATCACAGAATAGCAACTCCTTACCATCCACAAACGAGTGGACAAGTGGAGGTTTCTAATAGGCAGATTAAACAAATTTTGCAGAAAACCGTTCGGGCGGACCGAAAATATTGGTCAACTAAGTTGACTGATGCTCTATGGGCCTATCGAACTGCTTATAAAACGCCAATTGGAACCACCCCTTATAAACTTGTGTATGGAAAGGATTGACATTTACCAGTTGAAATTGCACAAAGAGCGTTTTGGGCTACTAAACAGGTTAATATGGATTATGATGATGCAGGTAAAGCGAGGAAATTGGCTTTGTGCGAGATCGAGGAGTTGAGAGACGAGGCATACGATTGCGCATCCACTTACAAGACAAAGTTGAAGAAAGTTCATGATGCAAATATCCGGCTGAAGAATTTTGAAGTTGGTCAACGAGTGTGGTTGTACAACACGAGAATGAAACTCTTCCCGGGCAAGCTAAGAAGTAAGTGGATGGGCCTGTACTTGATTGTAAGAGTCGGGAATCATGGTCAGTACGAGATTGAAGATTTTGATGATCATTTGAGACAAGTGGTAAATGGTTATAGACTGAAGCCATATTTGGAGATGAAGGACATACACGAGTTAGATGAGGAATCGGTGAATTTTATTGTAACTTCACCGGTTTATGAAGATAACTGAGTTCGAAGCATTGTCGAGCTGTAGACTTTAAATTCAACGCTTACGGGAGGCAACCCGGGGTCTGTAATTGTCTTTCCAGTTTGTTTTATTTTTATTGAGTCCTGTACTTAGTGTCGTCTCGAGTTTTGTGAAGTAAACGACAAGTGTGAGGAAGTTCGTTGCAGAGTGGAAAATAGACTAGTTCGGTAAGCATTGTTTAAGCACACGTCACTCCAGGTATGTAAAGGTATTTTGACGTTTGAACGTGTACAGGGTGATGTCGGTATGCCAAAACAGGTACGTTTTCGAAAAAAAAATTCAAATCTGATTTCTGAACCCATCGCGGTACGCGATGGGCATGGCATAGCACCCCATCGCGGTACGCAATGGGGTTAAAACCCTAATTTCTTCATAATTGGGTGGCGGTACACTCCCAGTCCATCTCAACCCATCGCGTACCGCGATGGGTCTCGGATCCCCACCTGACCCGACTGTTTATATATTTCTTCTTCTTTCCTTCTTCCTTTCGTCTTCGTCTTCTTCCCTCTTCTCTTTTTCTTCTTTCTCCGGCGAACAATAACCACCACCCTGTCACCACTCACACCACCGCCGCCGCTACCCTCCCACTCTCAATCACTACCATCTCCGTCTCTCTCTATTTACCCCACCGTAAAAACCCTGTCAACCACCACCTCCGCCTACTGTAACCACCCACCACCACTACCATCACCGCCGACTACCAACCATCATCCATCCCTGTCCACCCACACCACCGCACACCTGTACCATCACTCACCCTCACCACCACTGTCATAACCATCCATCACCGACACCACCCTCCTACAATCACCACCACTGCCGGCCGTCCGGCAGTACCACCGTTTCCGCTATCTATTTTGCTCTCAATCTTTATTCCCGACATCGAGGTATGTATTTAACTTGTTCAATTTTTCGGATACCTGTTTAGTTTGATATTGGATGTCGGGAAGGGTTAGTTTGTTACTTTGCTAATTTACTTTGCGAGATTGTTGGATTGATGTTGCCGGGTTATTTGAGTTTGGGTTTCGTTTTGTTTAGTGTGTCAGGATAATTTCTTTATTACTTGTAGTTTTGAGATTATGGTTAACAGGTTATGGGAGTTACTTTGGGATTATGATTTACTGGTTAGTCGGGTTGGTTATTCGATGGACTTATCGAGATTGTTCAATATGACTAGTCGGGTTTTGATGTTCACATTTAAAAATCATTATTTTATTATGAAACTAATGATAGTGTTTGTTCGATATTAAACGATTTATGTGAATGTATTTTTTTAAAATATTTTCTTAATACATCAAAACCCAACTCGACATATTAGTTGTTTACTTTGCATGTTTTTCGAGACAGTTGGTCAGTTTGTGTCAAGTATGTTAGTTTGTCTTTTGTTTTGTTTGGTTATGTGTGGTTAATCGAGTTGTGTCAAATCACGTTTGTTTGTGTTTTGTTAATCGAGTCTCGGGGATACCTTGTTAGTTTGAATTGTTAAGTGATTACTCACCTGTACTCAATCTCCATTCGGGCGGGTTAATCTGGTTTTTAGAAAAACGCAAAGGGTATCCCCGAATTTTTTGTCTTTATTTTTATTTTAATATTTTATTATATGGGACGACCGCGACCGAAATGCTATACGGTCGTCGCCATATTAACATATCTAACTTGCTTGCTTGAGTTTGCAGATATGGCTGATGCACCAGAGTCCTCGCGCACCCGGCGCAAGAGGCAGCGGGCTGACCCTCGTGTCATCCGCTATGACAGTGAGGAGGTACAGATTGTAGAGGGCATCGAGCCAGCGGATATTATGGTAGATGCTCGTATACCTCATCAGGTTCTCCGATTCTATTTGACATCAGAGGAGTATACGAGATATCAACGGTTTCGTCAGATGCAGCTACTTCACCATCGTTCGTTTGATTGGACATTGTTGTGTCAGTTGGAGATTCATGACCAGGTACGTGATTTATTGACAGGTCCGTGGGCAGATGTGCTTGCGTGTGACTCGATTCCGTATGTCGAGCTCACACGTGAGTTTTATTCGACTTTTGACTTCACGCCCACGGAGTTTAGTGAGCCACGCGCGGTATCATTCTCACTTGGACGATAGTTGTACGAGATTTCAGTCCCAGATTTTGCTGTGGCCACTGGATTTTATACAGTCGAGGAGGTTCAGGCGCCTGCATTTCTGCAGAGTATACGAGGTTACACAACACATGCTCAGGCGCCCCGTGAGCACTGGCTCACGGAGACCCAGCTCGGCCAGTATTTGGCGGAGATCGCCGACGGGCCCCACTCCAGTGCTGTTGTGGAGTCGTCTATTCGGGACCCCGTCCATCGATACATTCTCAGGATCGTTGCCTGTACTCTCGTCGGCCGACATTCGGGCCACGAGAAGTGCAACAACTTAGATCTGCTGTGTTTATATTCCATCCTTGGCCAGCGACCGGCCAATGTGGCGATGCTTTTGCTTACGTCATTCGCTCGGGGTAGCAGACTTCAGGGATCCTCAGCATGTTTACCCTTAGGGCCTTATATTACGAGGATCGCTGAGCGACTTGGGGTATTTGAGCACTATCGGACCAGATATTTTACGTTGGGGCCAGCCACAGGTGTTTTCGGGATATCGGAGGCCCGTTGGGCCGGGATCGTTGAGGAGCAGGATCCAGTAGCTTTAGTCCCGGTCCGACAGGGTCCACATGCACCACCACCAGAGGGATCGGAGGCTGCAGTTTCAGAGAGGTGTTCCGATACAAATACAGCGTCGTCCGACTCCACATATTGAGCGGCCTCAGCAGCAGCATCAGCTGAGACAGGCATCAGCATCATCATCTTCACAGCCGCAGCAGCCAGTCACATTGGCTATGATTTATCAGCAGCAGCAGCAGATTTTAGAGACCTTGGACCGCCATGATGACTACTTTCATTTATTGTTTATTGCTTCACAGGTACCGCTCCCACAGTCATTGATCATTGCAGTGGACCCGCCAGTGGATCCGTAGGACGAGGCAGATGATGATCCGCCAGTACAATAGCTTTTTGGTTACCCTTTTTCATTTTATTTTGTTTTTATTAGTACCATGGTCTGTATTATATTATATTATATTTTGGGGAATAATGTTTGGGTAACTGGTTGGGCTTATATGTTCATATATCTTTTGATTGCTGATGTGTTTGATTTTGCTTGTATATTTTGTTGTAATCGAACTTTGTGGGTGTAGTTCACTATAAACCCTCACGAGACCCCACTCGTCCTCCCGGGCTACCGGGGGGTTTACAGGGCTTGTTGCATACGCTAAATGCAATCGCGATTCCTACGAAAGTAAGTTAGGTCTTTTAACGTTTTTAACTAATTTAACAGAATTTATTATGAAACGAATTAATTTGGCTCGGTAAGTGTTTTAATAAAATTAACAAATATTCATTTTCGTAACTCTTAAAAGACCTATGTCTTACACTTGTGAGAAGCTTGCTTCTACACATCTCGAGATTTTGCAGGTTCGATTGTCAGTTTGGTAATTGGATGAGACGAGAGTATACGAGTGTTATGAGAGTTCACGAGCCGACTGGTCCTTCTTCAGTCACATTGATATCAGGTGATTTCAGTTTCATAATTTATTTTGTTTTTATTACTTTAAAATGTTAAAAGTGTAATTGTATAATTGTTAGTAGAACCGCCACACATGAGCCCCGAAATTTTAAAAATGCTTAATAATCAAAAAGTCAATTTCAACCCCGTCCCTCAAATGTTCATTAATCGTTTTATCGTTTTTGTTAACTTTGAGGACAATGTTAAGTGTTCTTACATTCAGGACAATGTAAACCTCAAGTGTGGCGATGGGGGGAATTTTGAAAAATTTTAGCCCGATAGTACCTCGAAAAGTGTTCAGAAACCAAAGTTGTCAACTGTTAATTATTGCCATTAATGCCAAGTCATAGGTTTCTGGTCATGGTTGGTTTTTCAGCGTCTCATTAGTCTTACTCACAAATGTTTTTATTACGAGAATTTGAAAATGGGGTCGTTTAGGCGGGGATAACGAGTCATGGGGACAGGTACACATGTTTATATCGTCAACCGTATTCCTCCGGTACGTGTGTGAGTTGACCCAAATATATATAATACACATATAATATATAGTACACACATGTCATTTGAGTGCTTTCACTAATGTTCATGGATTACGGGATCAAAGTTGGCAAAATGCAAAAGTGATAGAGGCAACTAGGTTAAGCCTCGTCTGGATGAGCGTGAGTGTGGGTATTGGGGGGTTGGGGCCTCATACATTATACATATGAGGATTTTTTATGTGAGGGGCGGGGGGTTGGGTCCCTTAGAAAACATTTCTTGGGCTTATTTTTCGTTTGTTTAACCCCGACATTATGTTACGAGACGATCCGGCTTACTAGGTTTATTTATAACTGTAATTGTAATTGTATTTGTATTTGTTCCATTGTTAAGCATCACGTTATTATGCTTAAAAAAATTTGAGAAAAAGACAAAAAGATGTCTGTTTATATTCAGTTATGTATTCTGTAGTTCGTTGAAGTTCGTTTATGTCAAAAAAAAAATTGTGAAATCATTATGTTGATAGTTTGTTTATTTAGATGTATACAATCAGTCAGTTAGTTGTACATTAGTTTCGTTTATTTAGATGTTTTGTAATAAGCCGGGTCGGATCGTTTGAGCTACTTAAATATTTCCCTTCCATACCCTTACACCTGGCCCCGTTACAACCCTTTTAAAGGTCTCTTGATTTGCATTTGTGCCAAAGCAGCTTGATGGATTAATATGTACTTATGAGTCATATTGAGAGATGAGTGATACTGGCACATCTTTTGCTAGTACATACATTAAACCGAGAGGAGAGATGTTATATTACGAGTGGTATGAACATGTATGCCTTAACCATAAACAAAGTACACTTGTCTGGGAGGCTCTATTGTTTTTATTATAGCATTTAACCGTATTTGTGAGATGTCAATCTAAAAACAGTGTCAGTCTGGGAAACTGGGTATGACCTTAAACCTTACTAGTATTAATGGCGATAATCTATATACCTATGATTGAGGTCGATGTTTACTTTAGAGTTTTGCTAGAGGGCAAGCAAAATATAAGTGTGGGGATGTGATGGTCGGTTAATTTGTATATGTTTTAGTTCGTTTATTATTTAGTTTTAACTGTTTATTCTAGAACTATCGATACTTCATACGTGTTTTATTGTATTTCAGGTCATAGGCGTTAAAGTACTCAGTAGGACCTGTTGTGACACGGAATGAAGACCCGGGATGTCCAACACGCAAATTAGGAAAAGAATGAAGTTTGCTGTAGCAGAGTCCCATCGTGGTACGTGATGGGTTTGCTGAAGTCCCCATCGCGTACCGCGATGGGTAATAAAATATATGTTGAGTCTGGTCAATAGCGGTACGCGATCGACCTATAAGAAGACCGGTCGTGTACCGCGACGGGAGTGCAGACGGGAATTTTAGGTTATATCTTCTTTTTCATCAAGACATAACCCAAACTCCGTTTTTACAAACCAAAGGCGATTCCAGCAGCTCCAAGAGGCGATTTCCACCATCATTGCTTGTGCCAAGACCCTCCGCATGATTCAAATCAACCGTATCGAAGATATGATGATGTCTAGGCTCGGCTAATCTCCTAGAATCACAACCGGGATGTATAGTTTGTAATCTTTACAGTTTTTCTCATGTGACTATGAATATTATTGTATTATTATTGATGATTGATATATGATTATTGATGTTTGGTATTTCTGTGTGTTCGGTCGGTTTAGGTTTACGTTGGTCTGAACGATCTGTTACCAGTTGCTAGATAATTAGTCATATAACTGTTTGGTTAGATTGAATACGATAAAACATGCAATTACCCTTAACTGAGTCACACTGGCAAGGACTGTTTGATAACCAGTGCCGTGTGTAAAGTAATTGTTGATGTCTAAGGTTTTGTCTGATTGATCAGTTTTCAGTTAATCGTTAATAATTAATCTGTTAGGTTGCATGAGATAACTGTTGGTTACTTACTTGAATTCCCGGATGTGATTTGCTTTGTTAACTGTTTACAACTCGTTTACTTGTTCGTTGCTTAGTTCTTTAAATTTAAACTATTGCTTGTGTGATCAGCACTAAAAACCAGTACTTCATAATATTAAATCTGTTACACGAATTGCATTGACCACATACTCCTTGTGATACGATACCCTACTTGCTCTAACTATTTAGAATAATTAGGTTTTTGATTGATTTAAACGACGATCATCACTAGCCTCCATCATTCCTGAGTTTGCTCATTTATTCATATATCATTATAATATCAAAACTGGTGATTTTTTCACCCAACCTTGTGTTGACAAAACTATATATTTTGTACGCATATTGTTGGTTATCATCTAATTTGAAGTGAAGGAGAAGATCATTTAAAAAAGGACATTAGGATACTTAATAAAATAAAGACGAAGTGTGTTGATACATTTATTGTTTTTTTATTAATTTTATACTTGGAAGAAAGATGTGTACTTGATATGGAAATTGTAAATAATTAAATTTGATATTGTCACAAATTTCATGATAGTTTCTTGTGAGCTGTGAACCAACGGTTCGCACCCCGGCATTCCGTCGTAGGTTGAGGTGTGACATATTGGTATCATAGCCGGGTTATAAGATAAAGGCATTAGAAATTTTCTAGTAGCATGCTTAAGACCATATACCCCTATGCGTGTTTATATGTGGCATTGTAGGTTTATTTAAATGGTTTACAGCTTATGTAATCTTTATTTGTTTTATTATCTAATCATGTACACACACACACACCAACTCTGAGGCTATATCTCACTCTCAAAATATTTTTCCTATTAAATTTTTATAAAAAACCCTAGATTTTTGTTAAAATTTATGAGAAATTCCTTAAGATTTCCCTTGTTTTGTTTTTTACTCCCACACCTTAAAACATGGGAGTTTGACAAGTTCCGTAGTAACTGAAATGGGGAGGGAACTGTGAGTCAGGCATTGGAAAAACGATTCTGAGAATCAAAGGTAAGATGATATTTCTTACCTGGAGGATTACTCAACCACAATACTCGTTCTTATAGGCCAAAGCGAAACACATGTCATACGACCGGGACTTTAAGCGGTCAATGCAATCGGTCAAAATGTTACATTCCTTATATAAAAACGGAATTCACGGTGGTTCGTGGCTAAATTCGGAAAAAAATTCCAAATATTTATATTATTATTTTTTAAGTGTTTGGTTGTGTGTAAAACACATGTCAACTAATGGACACTCCATCTATCCATTTCTCAACCAGTTTTGATTTTTATATTTTGTTGGAACGTTATCATTTGTGGTGGTTCACGAAATGCTCCAACTACCCATAATTTTATTCGTTAATTTGTTGGGATAGTTAAAATTGCTATGGAGAGCTCATGGGCCGTCCAACTCACTTGCTTTGCTAATTCTTTAAGTTGTTGGGCCATTTAAAATGCCATGGAACGCTCATGAAAGGCCCAACTCACCAATTGATGTTATGTTATTTTAATTGGGTCATTTAAAATGTCATGGAACGCCCATGGGAGGCTAGTTCACAAGCTTTATGCTGCATTATTTAGTTGGGCCATTTAAACTGCCTTGGCTAGCTCATGGAAGGTAACACACAAAGTATGTTTCGTTATTTAATTGGGTTCCTTAAGCTACCATGGAAAGCCCAACCCAATACAATAAAATATTTATTTTATTTTGTGAAGTAATTCTGACTTTTAAACAAAACTCTTTTTCTCATCTGACTATCTCACATTGATCACATTATTTTACGTCAACTCGTGGAATTTTACACATCTTACCCTCTATCTTACAGATGTTTATCTTTGGTCCTCGTAGAATGTCTTCTCTAAGAAACCATCGTCGTAATCAACGTCGTTCTTCTAGTTCTCATGACAGTCGTCTGGCTGCTAGGATCACCAAGGAATTTGTTGTTGATATGCCTACTATCGTGACTTAGATCCAAAGTCTCAATTCCAATGGTTTTGCTTCATCTGATGCTCCAAACAACTTTCAATTCAAGAATTTCACTAGTGCTAAACCACTCCAGTACCTTGGAGAAGAAAATGCCACTAAATGTAACATCCCGAAATTTCTAAGAATAAATAATTAATATATTATTTATTTAAGAGGAAAAGGTTTACTTAAGTTAGTAGAGAAATAAAATAATAAAGATGGAAGGATAAGTAGGCTAATTAGATGGAATTAATTATGGACCAAAAAGGAAAGATGGGCTTAAGGTCCATGGGCTTAAGGGAGTATAAATACCCCTTAAAACCCTAATCCTTTTCATTTTCATACATCTCCACACCATAGCCTACACCATCAAAACACACACTTAACCCAACTCCTGTTTTTGAGAAAACCACACATAAAGACACAAAGATTCCCGGAGATCTAGCTGTCTGATCAGTCTCAAATTTTAAATTAGTGTTCATGGTATATAAATGAAGATTTCCACCGATTAGATCTTCGATAAGAGGTAGGGAAGTCCGATTTTTATCAGCAAAACCATAGCAGCTCAAAAGTGAAGATTCTGGCAACTGTTCAGGTGTTTCGGCGACTGTATCGGCGGTTTACGATGAAGGTGAGCTGATGTGTTTGTAGATCGGGACGAGACGGTTCCATGGCCGCTTGAATCACTCAAACCGGAGTTCGTATGATATGGTTTTGAGCATCTCGAGTGATTTCATACCAAAAACCTCATAGGTACGTTTTTGTTAAAAAAAGGCTTACTTTTCATGAACGGATTTACATGAAAGTTGGTAGGATGATAGATCGGGTCATGATTATTTATAAAGTAATGAACTTGATAGTAAACGGGTTAGTTGGTTCGTTTCGGGTAAACGAGTATTGTTCGGTTTATGAAAAGGACGGGTAAACGAAGTCGGTTTTGCATGAAACTTGGTAGGATAGTAAGTCGGACCCTATTATGTGAGAAAGATGTCAACTTAAACCTATATAAGTTGTTTTGAATGAAAAACGGGTAAATGGGTTAAGATCCCGGTTTTCCAGCGATAATGACGCCGAAAAGACGGCGCTGGAAAAGCATATACAAGGATGAAAAGAATATTAAAACCCTAACCCTAATTCGTTATGTGAAACTAACGAATTAAAGGTAATTCGTTAACGAACTAGCCTTAATTCGTGAACTGATTAGTTAATGAATGAATGACGAACTAGCTATGATCCGTTAAATAATTCGTTATAATGATTCGTTATGGAAGAACAACGAACTAGCTTCAATTCGTTAAAGCCAGTTCGTTATAAAAGATCAGTTCGTTATAAAGAGTCCAGTTCGCTATATTCTAAATCACGAATTAGAAGTTTGAAGAATGAAAGAAAGCTCCTTGGACTTAGAATAAATGGCTTAATTACATATTAGCCCCTGGACTTTATTAATTTATGAAAGATACCTTTAAAGGTTAACGTGTAACGATTAACTAACCGGGTAAAGACTCAATGGAGTAACATCGGCTTAGACACTTAAGATTAGATAAGTAAGCAGTAAGAAGGGCTAGAATAATATTTAATATTGTATCTATCAAACAGTTAGTCGCGCACAACAAAGGAAGGGAATAACCTTAAACGGCGGACGCAACCGAGATCAGGTGAGTTTCTAGCCCCATTCCTTGTTATGTTTTCGGGGTTGTGTGCATACTCGATGTGATAGTTAATACACTTACCTTAAGTGGTAAGTGTATGCGTCGTATGATTAATGCATGATGATTGCTTAACGGTGCGTGAACGATCTTCGGATATTGCATGTACCGCCGGGTAATAGTTAAAGATCTTCGGATATTGCATATATGAATGACGTATGTATGATATATATTTATGATGTATGAATGATGTACGTAAGATATGTTGACAATACGTGAACGATCTTTAGATATTGCACGTATCGTCAAGGATAGTATGTAAAGACAAGTATGGTACAATGGCACGAAATGGAGGGTGACCGGACCATAATAATATCCGAGGATGGAGGGTGACCGGACCCTAATAATATCCGAGGATGGAGGGTGACCGGACCCTAATAATATCCGAGGATGGAGGTTGAGCGGACCCTAATAATATCCGAGGATGGAGGGTGACCGGACCCTAATAATATCTGAGGATGGAGAGTGACCAGACCCTAATAATATCTAAGGATGGAGGGTGACCGGACCCTAATAATATCCGAGGATAGATAGGCCAGTAAATATATAGTATGAAAATAATAAAGTTTGAAAGTATGTACTACATTATGTAATGCTAGTAAATTAGTATAGTAATTATTATGTATCTTCGGATGCATAATTGATGGTAAGTGTATGTATTGTATGATGTGCGATTAACTAGAACTCACTCAGCGTAGCTGACTTTTAGTATGCACGCAGGTGAATATGTTTAATGAGCTAGCTTGAGGAGGGCACGTGGCATGGATTGAACGGTTGGTATCTGAAGATGGAAGAAACGATGTTTTAAATATAACGTTTTATGTTATGACGTTAAAGAAAAGATTAATGTTTTGTATTGAATGATTAAAGTTAACGTTTCCGCGAAAGTTTTTAATGAACTCTGATTTTCAGAACTGTGTTTATGAGTAAATCCAACGTTAAAGTAGGGCTACCGGGAACGGGGCCTTACACTAAACTCCTTCAATGGTTTGAGAAAATAGAGAACGTATTCATCCATTGCGAATATTCGGACGCCAAATGGACTAAGTTCGCCTCGAGCGTCTTGGACAAACGAACTCTCACTTGGTGGAACACTTTCAAAACCAACCAAGGAACCGAGTTGGCTGTGGCCATGCCTTGGGATGAACTCAAGTAAGTTATGAAGAGAGAATTTTGCCTTGAACATAAGTTGCAAAGGCTTGAAACCGAGTTTTGGGAACTCAAGCAAATTGGTGGTGATAACTCTACCTACTCCAACCATTTCTGGGAGTTCATCCGGATAGTACCCCACTTCGTAACACTCATGTCCCGTGGTATCCGGAAATATATTCGTGGTTTTCCAGCGATCTTTCGTGATGTTGTGGTTAGTCATGACCCTCTCTTCATCGGTGAGACTATGGACCTTGCTGCCTCCCTTTCCGATGATCATGTTAGGTATGGAACCTTGTCCTGAAAAGATTCCGAACCTAACCCAGACAAAACCAAAGTAGAGTGCTCAATTGATGCTAAAGCTGAACCCAAACACACTCCGCACAACAATAACAACAACAACAACACTTCCAAAACACGCACCAATGTTTCAAGAAACACGACCCCATGTTTTTGGGATTTTGACAGATTTGACTATATTGAAAAATTTTGACCTAGGTTGACCTGTAGTTGACCATGGGGGCGTGTTTTGCAGAAACACAGCTCGTGTTTTCAATTTGTATTCTAAAAATTTGTCATGGTTCGAACTTGCATTTCAACCCGGTTCTAAGGATTGTCATCCGAGATTGATTTATATGGCATGGGTTGTTCAAAACCCGAACCTGAATGATTTTCCATCAAAAAACCCTTCAATACTATGTCCTAATCGGGTCAACCCCTTTTTTGACAAATCAAAACCCTAGATAGTAACAATTAAGTACCTTATTACTTGGGTTTTGACCCGATTCATCAATGAAATAGGTATGATATTTGGATTTGGGCTCAAAATTAACCCGATTTTGACTTATAATGGTTAACTAGAACCCTAGAATCATTAACTTTACATACCTTATGTTGAGAGTTGAAAGATTAAAACAAAGATTGAAAGGAAGGGTGTTTGGTCGCTGGTTCTCAGAGGGAGGCAGATGTGTTTTTAGGGTTGAGTAATGAGAATATAGGCGTTTTATAAAAAAACCTGTAACTGTACTGTTAAGTGGGGCACGGCCCCGTGCTTCTTGAAGCACGGCCCGTGCTGCAGTGCGCAGTCAGGTCATTTTGGTTTATTTGTTTAATTAACGAATTGGGTCATGTTTAACTGATTTTACTAAAGATTAAAGTTCTAAAAAATAAATAACTACGGAATGTCATTAACTTCTTAAACATTACACCGAAAATAAAACGAACTGAAAACAAACAAAGCACAAGGAAGCAAAACAAGGCTTCTCTAACTCGAAACTACTTACGACCACCATTCCCGAACAAGTCTTTAATGTGTGGTGGGGTTCTCTTGGCTTCCAAGAGCTCGTAAAGTTTTTACCGAGCTTTCTGATTTCTCGGTTAAGGAAGTTGAGCTTGAAGTCCACGTCCTTGTTGTGGCTTTCAATGATGTGGAAGTTCTCGAACCTTAGTAGTTCGATTTTGTTTGTCAGTTCGATCAAGCGAGCCTCCGCTTGAATGCTGCTTTCGACTTGGTCCCTCACCACATTTTGGAGCCTTGTGATTTCTTGTTCAAGATGTGATGAATTATCCCCATTCTTGAACTTTCTCACTGGCTTCCATTCCATTCTTCTGTTATCCATTTGGGATATTATGTTTGGTATGAATGGAATAGTGAAATGTGTTTGCAATATATAGAAGGACTGAACGTTGGGCACGGCCCCGTGTAACTTGTTACACGGCCCCGTGTTTCTGAGGGAAAAAAATGTTTTTGATTTAGAGAATTGTACGGCGTCAGCGCGTATCATGCTGAAGATTCTACGGTAACCACGGCCCCGTGTACACTGATACACGACCCGTGTTTCTTGCCCCTGAATTTTTAATCTTGATTTTTAGCAAAACACGAGAGCAGGAATTTTTCGGAACGATGTTGAACACATTTTACTTACTAATAAATTACGTTCATTAATAAAAAGGTCCTAAACATAGAATCGGGATAAGCCCGAATATCCTAGAACATGAAATTAAGTCGAGTTAAGCTCGAAAGTCCTAACTTGTGCCTAGTGAACTTGATTACACATGAAAAGATAAAAAAACGACTCTAGATTCCACTGAATGGGTCCCCTCCATCGAACGGCCTGGGTGGAGGAAAGTAGGTGAAACAGAGGACTTGAAACTGCAGTTGTTCATTGATTTCCCGTAATTCCATCTTCATATTTTCCACCGACTCGGAGAGTTGAATGAGACACATCTCTGCTAGGAGATTCATTTCGGTGATTTCTTTAACGACCTCTTGAAGTTTGAGTAGCAGATCGGTTTTGGAAGGATGTCGGGTTTTGTTTCTCGGTTGGTGAGGAACGAGAAATTCATTGCTCATCTCAGTAGGCATTGTGATTTCTCAGAGGTGAGAATTGGTGTTTGGTTTGGTGCAAGAAAATCATTGGCAAGAGATGCAATTTATAGCCAAACAGTTGTTAAACACTGTCCCATGTTTCAGGAAACACGACCCCGTGCTTCAATCTGACAATTCTGTTACGAGTCAGACTAACTAAGATTTTTGCAGCAAAGATTCTGGCCCGCAATTTGTGGCACGGGCCCGTGCTAACTGAAGCACGCCCCCCGTGTTTTGATCATATTAATTATTTTTTTAAAAAACAACAAATGAACATATATACAAGGCCTGGTTTAATGAGGGTCTTGGCCAGACCCTACTTTCAGTACGTTTATCAGCTCTAGTGGAGGATTACTACCTCCGAGATGGCCTCGAATGGTCCATCGATGGATGGTTTTAATCGATGCCCATTAACTTTTAATTTATCGCTGTCAGAATTTGAAATCTCAACTATCCCATAGTTAAAAATTGTTTCAACTATATATGGGCCCGTCCAACGTGATTTCAATTTACCTGGGAATAGTCGTAAATATGTGTTATATAACAGTACACGATCGCCAGTGCTCTCAGTAGACGTTTAGTCTTTTCTTTGTAAGATTAGGAATTTTCGTATGCCAGTGCTCTCAGTTCTTCTAGCTCGTGAATTTGATCTTCCCGGTTTTTACCGGTGGACATTAGATCAAAGTTCACTACTCTAACAGCCAAATAAGCTTTGTGCTTTAGTTCTACATGTAGATGACATGCTTTCCCATTAAAAAGTTTGAATGGTGTTGTTCCTATGGGGGTTTTGTATGACGTCCTATGGGCCCACAAAGCGTCATCTAACTTTTCTGCCCAATTTTTGCAATTCATCCCAATAGTTCTTTTGAGGATCCTCTTTATCCCCCGATTCGAGACTTCCACTTACTCACTGGTCTGTGGATAATATGGTGTTGCCAAACGGTGCTGAACTCAATATCGTGCCAGAATTTTTCCCATTAGGATATTGCAGAAGTGAGTACCTCTATCGCTGATTAAGGCCTTTGGAGTACCGAATCGTGAAAATAACTTTTTCAGAACTCGTACAACAACCCGAGCATCGTTAGTGGGAAGAGTCTGTGCTTCAACCCATTTAGACACGTAGTCAACTGCTACTAGGATGTATTTATTTCTGAATGAGTTAGGAAATGAGCCCTTGAAATATATTCCACATACATCAAAGACCTCACAAATTTGAATGCCTTTTTGAGCCATCTCATTCTTGGTTGAGATGTTCCGACTCTTTGACAAGCATCGCATGCTTGGATCAAAGCGTATGTGTCTTTATATATGGTGGGCCAGAAGAATCCTGCATCAAACACTTTTCTGATCGCGGTGGCGGTACTGTGATGTCCACCAGTTGGTCCTTCATGGCAGTGTTTGAGAATATCTAAGGTTTGCTTCCCTGATACACACCTACGAATAAATTGATCGGCTCCTATCCTAAACAAGTAAGGGTCTTACCAAAAGTAGAACTGAAGTTTTATCTGTTGTTGATGAGTTAGCCTTTTTCTTAGGATTCCGCATGATAAAACACGGATCTAACTCAGATCTAGAATGATTAACAATTAGATCTAATACCGTGAAGGATCTAGTTCATGATTACTCTTAACTATTATGTTATATTAGTTGTATATATGTGTATATATTATAGTAATACGTTAATTGGTTGAAGCTTTGAACGAGAGAACAATTGGACAAAGGTTCAATACATTAATCCAAAACTTAAATTAAACAGAGGTGAACACCCCTATAAATAGAAGATGGGTCTTAATTCGATAGGTATTCGATAGGAAGATTACAGTCATGGATGACTATAGTGGTGTTTATTTCTACAAGTAAACTTAATAAATACCATTTTATCTAAATCTATTGGTCTTTTGGCAAGAGATAACTAAGTGAATCCTTACGAGTTTTCATGGATCTTCCTCTAGCATCCTAATTTTTGAATATGGGGCAATCCTATCTGGATATGTTGCTCATTATAAAATCAAAACAACATTGGGTTTGTTTCTTTCTAGCTACCGAATTTCTTGTTTGCTTATTGCTATCTACTGAATTTCTTGTTTACCTAATGTTCAACTTAATGTATACTATTGGGTTATAATAACTCTTGGAAACATCACAGACACCTTCGATCTTATTCTTCCTAGTGGATTTCAAATAGTAGCTTAATTGTTAGTGTCTTCACTTACACTACGTCCTTAGTTATGTTGCTTCAATGTAGTGTTAATATAGTGTGTAATTTATTGAGCTAATTTTTCAAAGAAGGTTTATAACTTAGATCTTCTAATGGCAGGTGTTTGTCTTAATTTGGGTGGTTTATTGTCATTTCTTTTATTTTTGGATAGCAGAATTAGACAAAGGTCATTATTAATTATTGAAGGCGTGTGAGTAAATATAGGAAATATTCACAACCGCATAATAATCAATAAATCAACCCAAAAGATCATCGTGATAATGTAAAATTATCGTACTTGTTTAGAGTTACTAAAATAACTACTAAATAGGTGTGAATACGCATCAGCACCAATCAAAAGTTTTCAAATTTTTCTTACCAAACTATCTAAGCTATATGATATCTATCTAGAGTAATATAAGGGAATTATTATAAGTCTAAGTATTCCATAGATAGGTTCTAAGAGTTAAAACAACAACAATATCGATAACGGAGTTACGCATCATGAGAATCTGGAGAGGTAGGTTCGCATCGTCATCCTTGGCAACAATTTCAAACAGATCTTGTGTAGGAAGATGAAATTTGGCCTAAGACTAGTGGGAAATAGGCTCTAGGAATGTGTGAATAATTTCTCTAAAAGGAATATAAAGATCCAAAGAAAAGGTATGGTACCGTACACAATTAATGACACAACAGAAGTCGTTGGGGGTGGTCCTTCGACTTACTGTCGATGTTGCGAATCTTGATAATAGTGTGTGAACTAGGCTTTTGTGACATGTTACATAATCCGTACTAAGTAATCGCTAGTAAATAAAATAATTAATAAATATAATATATTAATAACTTCCAATTTAACGTATTAATAATTAAAATTCACTTCACCCATGTGTACCTTTTTGCTTTACGTGACGAGGAAGAGAGCGCAGCGCGTGTTTGAATATCCGGTTATAGTTTAGAAAATTCTATATTTTCTAATTATCTATAACGATTGGCTCTGATACCAACTTCTGTCACACCCCGAACACCTTAAATTAAACAGCGGAAGACTTTTGACCAAGTCGTTCGGGTTGTGACAGTTGCAGTTAGCCAATCACAATAAAATATAGTGTAATAATAATCAAAGTTTGACTTTTCAAAAAAACTTTATTATTATTAAAATAAAAGTCTACACATGTATAAAAACAAGGTTATTACATGTCCCAGATTATTTCCCATATTCAAACACCACCCGCCACTTTTCCTTGATGAAGCCATCACTTACCTGAAAAACATATTAAAAATCGTTTGTCAACACATTGTGTTGATGATTTCCCTTTATAACAAAAATAGTCCAAATATATATATATAATATAACCTTTATACCGAAAGAATCAATTTATCATGAAAATATAGCAATCAAACATTTATCTATATAAATCTCACGGTATAGTGGTTTAGCGACCATTATACGTCAATTAGTTACCATAAGCAACATAAGTATTTCAAAATCCATACATATATAACGAAAACAACATCTTTATAATGATCTCCCGTCATTATATCGGGTCTGGTATTTGAATAGTTTTGTAAAAACCCGGCCGAGTTTTGCGGGTGGCGGTCGGCCCGGACCCGGTGACGCGACGGGTGAACCGGAAAAAGCATTTTTTTATTTTTACCATTATGATCTGAACCGTGATTTTTGTTTTGGTATATTTGATCTAACTCACGACATGAAAATGATCCCGGTTTGCTTGGAATCATGTCTCTGACAACCACATGGCATTCCAAAGCAATTCAATCTTATAGTAGCATATGGAGATGAATATATAAGGTATAAGATTAAGATTGAGATTGAGATAAAGATGGAGAGAAGATAGATATGAATTCACCTGTGATAAGAATAATGATGGCTGCAGTAGGGTTTCATCCTTCAACTTGAGAATGGAGAATAATAAGCAGACAACACATTCTTTAATTTATTTTACTTTATTAACTAAGTTACAACTTTCATCCTTTATGTTAAAAGCTTCTATCAAATTTGACCCCAAAGTTTTCATCCTTCATCTTATAAAATTTGTTGAAAAAATATATATTATAATATTATTTATGACATCATCCGGGTCAAACACTGGTCCGCCCTTCCCGTTCAGTCCGACCTTTGACCCGGTAAGACGTCCAGGTCAACGTCCGGACCAGATCTGAAAACATTGATGATAACTTAACATGTTGATAAATTACAAAATCACAATTAACAAAATAATTACCAATATACAAAACCCGAGCCATCTAGTCGTAGTGGTTAAAAGAAACACAATTAATGTCACCTAACGCACGAGATCCGTCCAAAGATTTGACCCCCTATAAACATGCTAATTCATTGATTACTATTTTTGGCACACCAAATTGCATGCTCTCTGCAACACCTAATCACCATCCTTAACTTTTCCTATCTCATCACCATCCGCCACAACCACCGCATGCAAACACCCCCATAATACTATTATTATTATAAACACGTACCACCCCATAATAATAATAATAATAATAATAATAATAATATCAAATCAAACGTCAAATTCTCTTTCAAAACCCAACATTTCTCCTTTTACAACCCTCGATCCAACCACCGTGGAGCTAGGCCGGTGGTCTGCTGTTGGCAATGTCGGACATCGTTAAACAAATTATCGCTAGGCCGATACAGTTAGCAGACCAAGTCGTTAAAGCGTCCGAATATGTTTGTTCGTTTAAACAGGATTGCGCCGAGATCAAGGCCAAAACCGAGAAGCTCGCCAGCCTCCTTCGTCAGGTGGCGCGCGTGAGCAATGATTTATACGAACGCCCCACGCGTAGGATCGTTGACGAGACCGAACAGGCGCTCGAAAAAACGTTGCATCTTGTTTATAAATGCAGCCGAAACGGGCTTCGTCGCGTGTTTAAGATTATCCCCAACGCGGTTATTCGTAGGACCCAACAGCAGTTGGAGAACTCGATCGGTGACGTGTCGTGGCTCCTTCGGGTGTCCACCCCGTCCGATGATCAGGACGATGAGTATCTCGGGCTGCCGCCTATTGCGGCCAACGAGCCCACGCTGTGTTTAATCTGGGAGCAGATTGCAATCCTATGTTCGGGTACGATGGACGAGCGGGCCGAGGGTGCGGTGTCGCTTGTTTCGTTAGCGAGGGACAACGAGAGATACGGGAAGTTGATAATCGAGGAGGGCGGGGTGCCACCGCTACTTAGACTGGTGAAAGAAGGGAACGAAGACGGGCAGGAAAACGCGGCTCGGTGTATCGGGCTACTAGGCCGAAATCCTGAAAGCGTGGAGCATATTATAAACTCGGGCGTGTGTGCCATCTTCGCCAAAATCTTGAAATATTCGCATATGAAAGTGCAACTAGTCGTGGCATGGGCCGTTTCGGAGCTGGCTGCCAACTTCCCGAAATGTCAAGAACATTTCTTGCAAAACAATGTGATTCGGTTGCTCGTCGGTCATCTTGCCTTCGAAACGATTCAAGAACATAGTCGATACGCTATCACTAGTAAGTCGATTCGAGAAAAAAGTGAAAACGCTATTGCTAGCAAGTCGATGCATACGGTGGTTATGGACACAAAAGCTAGCAATGACGTTAAAACCGGGAATGAGGGACACGAAAAGGGCCGAGTTATGCGCCCGAGCGTGTCGATAACAAACGATATGCACAATGTGGTGACTAAGACCATGGACGGTAAATCTAGAAAGAGTCGGACCGACAGGCCACAATATACGAAAAGCAGTCGAAAACATCTTCCGTTAATCGGAGCTAGCATTAGAGCGAGGGAGTTGGAAGATCCGACCACGAAGAATCAAATGAAGGCGATGTCGGCTCGGGCTTTGTGGTACCTTTGTGCGGGAAATGTAACGATCTGTAAAAGTATTACCGAGTCCAGAGCACTTCTTTGCTTCGCGGTACTTTTGGAAAAAGGTGAATATGAAATAAAGTATAATTCGGCCATGGCGCTGACTGAAATCACTGCCGTGGCCGAACAACACGTTGAGCTAAGACATTCGGGATTTAAGCCAACATCTCCCGCAGCTCGTGCGGTTGTTGACCAATTTCTCAAAATCATCAAAAACGCAAACTCGGACTTTCTTGTCCCCAGTATCCAATCACTTGGACACTTGGCAAGAACGTTTCGTGCAACCGAAACAAGAATCATTCCCCCCATAGTAAGGCTCCTCGAAAACACGGAAACCGATGTTTCAACCGAATCAATCATCACACTCATCAAGTTCGCGTGCCCCGATAACTTCCTACACGTAAACCATTGCAAGACGATAATCGATTGCGGAGGGCCTAAACACTTGATTCAATTGACCTATTTTGGGGAGCACTCTCTTCAAGCTCTAGCACTTATCCTTCTATGTTACCTTGCAATGCATGTGCCCGATAGCGAGACACTAGCTCAAGACGACGTGCTTGTAGTGATCGAATGGGCGTTGAAACAGGGTCATTTTACACAGGATTCGAATCTAGAAACACTCGCGGTTGAAGCTAAACAAAGGTTAGAGATCTATCAATCTAGAAATACAAGGGGGTCATTTATTCGATGACATTTGTAACGTATTGAACGACAGGTTTTGATGTTTTTGACGTTAATTTGTGTTAGTGTATACAATGTTAGAAAATAGTCATTGGTTATAAAGTGAAATTGTACGTGTAGAAACTAGTGTAGGGAAGTTTGGAAACTCTTTCTAATTGTAGATGTAGTGTGACAAATTTTGAGAGTTTACATTATGAATTTAGGCTATAAGGTATACTTGCCATTTTACCTTTCATTCTAGATTGTCACGTCAGGCGTCACCTCACACCTCACTTCATTTCACCATCTTCCATAATATCATGGAAATGGTTACCAATTCACCACTCCCTTACATTTTCATATAAAATAATATATATATATATAAATTTATATATATATATAACTAATTATAAGACTAGTTTAATATAATTAAAATTAATTTTATTTTATTTTTAAAGTATTAATATAACTACAATTAAAACATAAAATATTTTGTTATATTTAAAAACATTACATTTAATAAGTTAAACTAAAAAAATATCTCATTTGATAAATTATATTAAAAATATATACATTTTAAAATATTAAATAGAAAACATATTATATTACTATAAGTATAGATACAATATTTAATAACAAAAATATAAAAATAGATAATATCACCTACCCCTTCATCTTCATCTTTTCTCGGACTCAATCTACTTCTCTGCAGCCTTTCTTCCTTCCCTGTTTCTTCTTCTCAACCTTTGGCTCTTGCAACTCACAATTCACCAAACCTCAACCTTTGTGTTCTAGTTTACTAAAACAAAAAAACTTCAAAAGCTTTCAGAGTTTCAGCGGGGAAATAAGCGGTGAACTTTCAACAACAACTTCGCCGCTGGGCAGCAGGGCGGTGTTTGCCACCGACGCCGATTGCCATGTAAGCCGTTGAGACCGGACAGTCTTATGATGATACCCAAAGAACAACTTTTTTTAGATACTTTTACAACATAGTATTTCTGTTAAACAAGAGTTTATCTACGGTACAATAACTTATAATTACAAATTAAAATTTCATGTATTTGTTTGATGTTTGCCTATCAAAAAACATATAAATTATTTTTTGGTACGCGAAAACAAGGGACGGATCTAGCTATGGTTAAAAGATGGCATATCTTTCGTTCATATCAAATCGTCTTGACAATAAAAAATCTACAGGCAACAAATTCTCACATATATCAAATCAAAAACCATAGCATCGACAAACAGTTTGCTCTATAAACAAAATTTGAGTCTTTGGACACCAATTGAACAACATATATCAATACAAGTTGATTTAAAAAACCATCAATTTTCTTTAAAACTATAAGCGATGTTCTTTGATCTTTCACGAACATCCAAAACCAAATCGAAACCCAAAGGATGATTCAAGCATTGATAAAACAATAATCGTGGCGAAGATGAAATCCAGGTCAAGTTCTAGGCGAATTGAGCAAACATGATGAACTCAAAGTTGGGTTAAGGTCTCTCAATAGAGAGATGAGTTCCATATAAGAGTACGGAGTTTTGAAGACGTCGGCGGAGATACTTAAGAAAAACACAAATGAAGTGTGAGAAATAATTTAGCAAGTTTAACTTTTTTTTTTCTTTTTTCATTTCAATTCTTATTCCAATTCCACTCACCAAACACATTACAACTTTTTATTTAAATTAAGAGATTACTCTATAAAATAACAATTAAATTTTGAAAAATGTTTCAATCAAGTCAAACATAAAATATTTTGTTCTAATAAGCTTACTAAAGTTTCCTTTGTGTTTAATCATACATATTTCACATGAACAGCTTGTTATGTAGGTTTTTTTTATAATTTCTATATAGTTTAACCTTGTAAAAAAAATTTTAAAAATTGAGAATAATTTTTAAATTGCGAAAAATTGCCAAAAAAAATCTAAAAAATTGGAAAAGAAATTTGAAAAATTGCAAAAAAAAAATTGGATTTTTTTAAGCTTGTTGCCCGCCTACCTGCTATGTTGATTTAATATCTATGTTTTTTTAATGAAGAAAATTTATAAAAAAAAACATTCGAATAAAAAAAAAATTTAAGATTTTTTTTAGAAATTTTCGCAATTAAATTTTTCTCTCTCAATTTTTTCTAATTTTGTTGATTTTATTTAAAATATTTTGAAATGTAAAACTATTTAAAAATAAAAAAAACAATACATAGTCTGCTATCCAGATAAAATATATTGGATTTATTCACAAAATAAACTTTAGTGACTTTTGATTGGAACAAAATATTTTATGAGTGACATAATTGAAACAGTTTCAAAACTTAGTTACTATTCTATTATCTATAGAGTAATCACTTAAATTAACTACAATTTTCTCAAATTACAACTCTATTTAAAAAATTTCTTTAATACATCTACCTATACTATTAAACCAATAGGCTTTAAGTCAGTTTCTCCTATTCCTATTGGTTGTTGATTAGACTTTCCATTTATATCAATAACTTATCTAATTTTCATCTTAATAAAATAAATCAATAACAAATTTAAATAAGATTCAATCAATTCTCTTAAAGTATTCTCTTTCATCTTTTATTTAATTTTTGATTTTGAATATTTTATAATTATGTTTCAAGTTAATAATTTAATTAATAATTAGTTACGATTTCTTTATTCTGTATACTATAACTATAATTATCTTTTAAAACTAATTTTATTTTTTTTATTTTTGATTGATTTCATTCACAAGCTTTGTTTCTTCCCACCAGGTTTAATGTTTTTTAGATAATAGATAATTTAGATAATTAATTGATATTTAATCAATATGATTCATTATAGAGAGATTATGGATTTAACTTTAGTATAATTGGTTTTAATATTATATTTATGAAAATTTATGAAATTGACCGGTTTGTACCATTCACGTAAAATTTAGGAAAGAATCACCCATTTGATTAAGGAAATTCTTTAATTATGGAATTTCTATATTTGAATTAATTATCCTACTATATATTAAAACAAATGAGTTTGGTGTCAAATGCCCCTTGCTTATCGGACGATTGCCTATCATTCCAAAATTATCTTTCACTTGTCTATTTTTCTTACCATTTAAACAAATCAAAAATAAATTCTATTCCTAATAATTAAAATACTTAATGTATTCATTTAAGTCAATAATAATACTGGTTTCCAAGTTTCAATTCTTTCAACTTCATTACACCCTTTCCTTCATACTCAACCTTACCTAATCAATGAAATCCTCCATACAATCGGATATTATTTTATGTTAATCGGACAATGATTTGATTAGATCTGACATATTCAATTGACACCGTCGTTCGTCTAAATAAGGGCAATCGACGATAAACGGAATACTCAATTATTTGAAAACAATCATTGATCTGATTACATCCCGGAAACGATTTCAGTAGATCCATGTCGATTGTTAATCAGATCTCACTTCGATGGTTGTTTTACCGTCAATCGATGTTTTTTCTGGTTAGTATTTTATATTGCTAGGATAGTATGTTTAGTTAACCTAGGTTAGTATTTTATATTGTTAGGATAACATGTTTAATTCTTAATCTTAATTGTTAATGTTAATTGATATTTTTAATGGAAAAATTCCCAAAATAAACGTTTATGAAAACGTTTTTTAGGTTTTAGGTGTCATTTGCAATAAATTCTCAAAATAGGTATTAAAATGTAGTCGTGACGAGTAGCCTGTATAACCAAATAAAACTTGACACGTGTTTTTAAACTAAACATAACGAGCATATTTACTAACCATTTACTCGTCACGACTAAATAAGTTTTATGCCTCGTAATCAACGCCCACGAATAATTCATAAGTTCTTTAGTCGTGACGAGTAGATTGTAAGGTTAAACTAGTCGCGATGAGTTAACTACTAATAAACTACTCGTGTAGGGAATGTAAACTAGTCGTCGCATCTAAATGACTTATGAATTACTCGTGGGCGTTGATTACGAAGCTTGAAACTTATTTTGTCGTGACGAGCAAATGATTAGTGAACCTAATCGTTACGGTTAGTTTAACGGCACGTGAGAAGTTTTAACTGGTTCTACAAACTACTCGTGTGTAATCATAAACTACTCGTCACGACTAGTTTATAATACATATTTTGAGAATTTCTTACAAATGACACCTAAAACCTGAAAAACGTTTTCATAAACGCTTATTTTAGGAATTATCCCATTTTTAATTGATAATTCCTATGTTTCCTATGGTTAATAGTTAATGGCTAATCGTTAATGTATAATTCATTCCAGATTTCAATTACATTATATGTTAAATGTTAAATTTTTAATGTGTCATTGATTCCAATTTTCAATTATGGTATTTGTTAAATTTTTAATGTGTAATTGATTCCAAATTACAATTATAGTATTTTGATTTTTATTTATTGATTCATATCATTAATAATACCTAACAACTTTTCAAAATCGGAATTTGAATTCGTAGTCAACTTAATGTCTAATTTTGTAAACATGAATTATAATATAATTGAATTTATATCAGTTATGACTTATGAGTTATTATGATTTTGTTAAAAATAAATCGCTAATTACATTATGCAAATTTACTATATTTATTAATCGGTTATTATACAAATCTCTAATACATTATTTAATTTTACTATATTTATTAGTAGCAAAATAAGTTTATATCAATATCAATTACATTTTTTGAAATCCCTGATTGTATTCCCTAAATTAACTGTATTTAGACATTTTTTTTAACAATTCAAACTTTCAAACAAATACTGTTTATCTATATATACTATAACCAGAATAAAGAGATTCACACACTTCTCACTTGCTTACTCTTTGATTCATATTTTTATCCTTGTCAAGGTTTTTCATTTTCTTTCATACGGATAATTTTTTTTTAACTCATCTAAAAGTTAATTACTGAATCTTGAATTTTTTCTTGAATTTTTTATTTGTTACACAGCAACATGAAAGCATCAAACATTACCATGTTAAACGGTTTGGATGTTTCGAACAACGATTGTGTACTGAAGGTTCGTATACTCAGACTATGGCGTTTGAAGGACAACAATAAACCAGGAGAGTACTGGTCCATAGAAATGATTTTATAAGATGAGACGGTATTATTATATACAACTATAATTGTTTATATTTCTTTTTTTTTCTTCCTCATTGTATAAAATTAATTGTTATAATGTTTGTCTTATTAATAACGTAACAGGGTCATAGAATGCAGGCATATGCAAGGACAGCTTGCATATCGAAACATGATGTTTGGTTAGCTGAGAATCGGTCATTGATTGTTAGAAAACCTTCACTTGGTGCAAATCTGTCAACATACCGTTATGTTGACAGCCCACACAAGCTATGTTTCACATTAGAAACTCGTCTTTCGATTTGCGATGAGTTTAAGGCCACCTTTATGGGTTGTCGTTTGCTACCTTTGATGATATCAAAGCCAAGAACATACCTTAGAATGGAACAATAGGTTTCATCGATTCTTTATTACCAATATAGTTTTAAATTTTATACATTAAATGACGACAGTTAAATAGGATCGTTTAATATATGTTTCATTCCTTATTATGAATTTTTTCCCAGATGTAATCAGTCATGCCAGCAAGTTTTTTACCAACAAAAACTCATTATTTCGAGAGTCACAACACCAAAATCGAAGAACCATGGAATTTGCTGACTTGGGGTATTATTAATAATATATATTATCATGTATAATCAAATAATTCAGTTTTGTTAACTTATGATTTTGTTTGTCAGTGACAATAAGATTTATCTCACTTTATGGGATGACTATCTTAAACAACTTACCAAATATGTTGCTGACAACCCGAATGAGGAGTATCTCATTATCGTCCTCCAATTCGCACGAGTCAAGTACTATGGAGGTATCATTAACAATTATATCTTTTATATTTTATCCTTCAAATTCTTTATAGTTAATAATTTTAAATTTACATATGTGTATATGATTTTGCCAGAAAATGTATATGTCCAAAACTCCTATGGTAACGTTGTTTCAAGGTTGCCGATCAATGATTACTTATATGAAGTGATTGATTACAAGAAAATGTAATTTCTTATAACTATTTAACTATAATCTAATTTTATTCCATGTATACATTATTATTTATTTTAAACACCGTATGACTTACTTTTTTTTAAATAATAGGTTGCTTGAAATATCCTCTCAAGTCGATGTCGAAGTACCTAAACCGGTTGGTTCATCTATGCTGCTAACTGTTAAGGATGAGTTTTTGAAGAACTTTTCGTTCTATTCAATCAGTGATCTTTTTACCATTTTGAAGGTATATAACCATTTGTATTTTTAAAAACGCATCTTTAGTTTTATTTTTACGTAAAAGTCCATTATGTTTTTCTTTGTAGGCTAAAAAACGTCATCATAATTGGTACCGTTAAAGCAATAGTAGGTAACAAGGAATGGTACTATAATGTATGCAAACGTTGTAGTCGTAAGGTTACTTCTGTTTTTGTTGATAGAGTTAAGGTTTATGAATGTAAGACTTCAAGTTGTAATTCTCTAGGCGTAAACGCTGGACCAAGGTACTATTTTATAGGTTTAAAATATATAATACTAATATTTTTTCATTAAATAATATTAAAGTTAAAAGGTGTTTTAGAAGACTTTTTTAAATAATCCTCTTTATGTTTTAGATTCCGTATTCCAATTCGTGTCCAAGATACCACCGGTGTTGTTTCCCTTACGTTGTTTGATCGTGTTGCTAGATAGTTGTTCAATAAGGCTGCAGATCATTTTGTCACCAGTAGAGGTGGCAATGTGAGTGGGTTGGGTTGGATTTAGGTGATGGGTCAGGATGTGTATGGGTCAGGATGGGTATGGAGTCAAGATGGATTTTTAAAATAGAGGGTTAGGATGGATATGGGTCAAGATGGGTAAAGCTATCCCATCTTGACCCAAGTTAAGGTTGACATACAAAGGGTTTTAAAAACCCCTCAAAAAAATATTCAAAAAAACTATTAAAAAAACAATAACTCAAAATATAAATAAAAAACACAAAATGTAAAATATCTAAAATGTTTCCCCCGTCATCCCCGTTCATTAAAACAAAAAAAAAAAAAACCTTTTTGTACCGTTTCAGGTTCGAGTTTTTCGGGGTTAATTTCGGTTCGGTTTTGTTTTTTTTTCATTTAGGTCGGTTTCGGTATTTGCTCGGTTTCAATGATTTCGGTTACGATTTATCAGTTTTTTTGCTTTCAGTGTTGTTTTGGTCAGTTTTTTCGGTTTCATTTCGTTTTTTTTTGTTTCGTTTCGATTCATTTTGTTTTATTTTGGTCGGTTACGTTTTAGTTTTTTTTGTTACATTTTGGTAAGCTTTTTGATTGCATTTCGCTTTTCTTTGTTTCGTTTTGGTCGTTTTTCTATTCCGGTTGAGTTTCGTTTCATTTTTTTTGTTTCGTTTTGGCCGGTTCGGTATTTTTGATTCGTTTTGATCCAGTTTTTAACTTGCATTTAGTTTTTTTATGTTTCCTTTGGTTAGTTTTTCAGTTTCAATTCAGTTTTTTTTGTTTTGTTTCGGTCGTTTTTTTATTTCGTTTCGCTCGTTTTCTATTTCAGTTCACTTTCGTTTCGATTTTTTGTTTCGTTTTGGTCGGTTTAGTGTTTTTGTTTTGTTTTGGTCAGCTTTTTAGTTGCATTATGTTTTTTTGTTTCGTTTTGGTCGTTTTTCTATTCCAGTTCAGTTTCATTTTGGTTTTTTTTGTTTCGTTTTGGTCGTTTTTCTATTTCAGTTCAGTTTGTTTCATTTTTTTTGTTTCGTTTTGGTCGGTTCGGTGTTTTTTGTTTTGTTTTGGTCAACTTTTCATTTGCATTTCGCTTTTTTTTTTGTTTCGTTTTGGCCAACTTTTCCGTTTCATATCGGTTTTTTTTGTTTCGTTTTTTTCGTTTTTCTATTTCGATTCAGTTTTGTTTCGGTTCGCTCGATTCAGTGTTTTTGTTTAGTTTTGGTTAGCTTTTCGTTCCATTTCGCTTTTTTTGTTTCGTTTTGGTCAGTTTTTCGGTTTCATTCTGGCTTTTTGGGTTTCGTTTTGGTCGTCTTTCTATTTCGGTTCAGTTTGCTTTTTGTTTTTTTTGTTTCATTTTTAGTCGGTTCGAGGTTATTGTTTCGTTTTGATCATTATTTGGGTTTCGGATGAATTTGTTTCGCACGTGATAGTTTTATTATTTTGACTTGGATAAATTTTGGATAACTTGGGTATTTTTTTTGACCGATTTTAACCTATAAATAAAACTCACTTTTATATTTTCAACCCATCCTGACCCCCTTGAAGAATTTTTATGATCCATCGTAACCCATTTTACTTTTAAAGTTTATCCATTTTGACTAAAAACAATCTATTTGGGTTGGGTTTGCCACCCTTAGTGACCAGTGATGTTGAGGTATGAATTTATTATATAATAAGTCAATTTATATTTTGTTATACCATCCATATTTTGTCAAACTCCACATTTGTACCATCCTCCGATAAAATGTCGTTTGTGTCTTTTGTTTCTGTCATGTACACTGTTGAGTTCAATATATAACTTTTGTGTTTATTATATTGCCTTTTTTGTTTCATTTTTAAAAAACATCAACTTTTATCATATTTTAATTATTTAAATGTAAACGCAAAATACTTCTTTCCGATTTAACATGATTCTCAATTCTTTGAGTATACACAAACTTAGTTTTACATATAATATCTTACGTTTCTTTTGTTATTGTTTTTAAATTCCTTAAATGATTTTGTTGAGTCAAGATTTGACCTAAAAATGAACATAAGAAGATTGGAATCATCTCAACCTCCTCAGATATTGCTAAGTATGGAACCGGATATACCTGAGACATCCTAGCAAGGTTTTACTTAGGCGGGCATGATATCTTGCCTATCGGGCAAGGTTATCTTCAAAAAGTCTTCTTTAGTAAATACCCGAGCAAGGTTCACAAGTTAGTGTATACCCGGGCAGGGTTCACTATATCAAGCAAGTTTGTTCTTCATAGCCGAGTAAGGTTTACCCCGGGTAAGCTCTTGGCTAACCAAGCTCTTGAAACCAAGTGATTGGAAGACGGGCAAGGTGTTTATTAATAACAGTGGTCCGAATAAGCTTGATGTAAGCAATGAAATATTCCAAGTAACATAGGGCAGGGTTTAACTCTAGAAGAATACAGTGCTACCGGGCAGACTTTGCTAAATAAGCTATTTCATAGCAAGGAGTTAAGGGACCATGGAAGAACAAGTTTGCTCGTAAGATCTTACCGGCAAAGTCTGATAAGATCAAGAAGATTAAAGTCTACTCGGTGTGAAAGTTAAAAGTCTACCTGAAAACTGTTCCCGAACACACTTCAAGGTTACCAAGTCTACCAAGGAAGGCAGAGCAAAAAGTCTACTCGGAGAAGATTACTTCTACAAATCCTACCTGGAAGACTTGTTTTACACTTAACATAGTTTTGAATATGTAATTTGGATGTGTATTATTTATTTAGGGTTTCTAGAAGGAATAACAGCTGTTAAGGAGGTGTCAAGCCTATAAAAGGAATATTTAGGGCACGCCTCCTAAGAGCGGATAAGGACGGAATAGACAAACTACGCAAAGAATATTATTGAGAGTGACGGCTGTCTAAGAATAGTACGGATATAACTTTCCATAAGAAACCCTAAAATCGATTATTGTTTGTATGATTTATATTATATGAATGGAAATCTTTTGAGTGATTCTCGTGTGTTAGTTACCTGTTATTAGTCTTTTAGCAACTACCTTGTTTGTTATTGATTCCGCCTTTAACAAACGGTTTTCTTTCCTAAAATAGCAACCGTCATTAACTCGCTTGTCGACACATTTAATGTGTGAGTTTTGAGTTGATTGTGACTGTGTTTGAATATTCGGGACCGACAAGTGGTATCAGAGCTTGTTGTTGCTGATTTGGGTAAAGAATTAGTTGCTAATTGAAGATCTGTTGAAGAACAATGACGTAAGCAGAACAATGTTTCATTGAAGAGTGACATCAGCTGCTCTGTTCTTCATATTACCGGTGTTTTCTTTTACTTATTTTAGTTAAAGTTTACATCTTTATTACTTAATCTTGCTCTAATCACCTCCCGGTCTCACCTTACCTAATATACTATAGTATCCCAAAATCCAAATCACCTCCCGGTCTCTTCGAATACAATATATATTGATATAAAGAGGGTATTTTTAATTAACTTGAACACAACTTGTATCCCAATAATCTAAGGGACTTAGGATAACCCACTCCCGTGCAATTATTACCTAAACCCGCAAAAGACAAAGATGACACAACACTAAATTGTCTCACGGCCTCTCTAGAGATAGAACAGTAAAATCTAATAAACTTTTAATAATTATTCCTATGATTATTTCGATCATAAACCACAAACAAGTTGAAAATACAAAGTAGACAACCTAATAATGCGTTTAATAATCAACAAAAACTATTAAACACAAGTGGAATAAATATTAAAGTAAGAAACTAGATTTAATTACTCAACAATATTATGACCAAACCAATAAAAAACTTTACCATAATATTAAATCAACCAACGTCAAATAATTATTCGTCAAACAATTAATCTAACAAAGTACTCTACCAAAGCCTAAGTAGTGTAAAGTATTTAGCTACTCATAAAAAGGTATGAAACAAAAATAATATATAGTTCACAAAAAGAATTCATAATAAAAACTTAATAGATCAAACCAAAAAGTGACAGAAGGTTGTGTGCTCCTTGATTGTGTATGACTAGCTTCCTCTCGTACGAACTCCACCAAAAAGTCTTCTGCCTTTTTATTTCTTTATTACTTGAGGTTGTAGCTCCCTTATGTTACTGCTGTCGAACCAAAAAAGAAATAAAACAATAAAATCCACGCCGTTAAAAAATATGTTGAACCCCCCTTTTATTTGTTTTTTTTATTCCACCAACCCTGTTTCTTTTCTTTTTAGTCCATGTTACTCCAAAGCCCAACACCCAATTAACGGGCCCTGAGTTCCCAATATATATTATCACAAAAAGGAATATATGTGTTTTAACTTTCACGTACAATTCTAACTTCAAGCAAATTATTACTTTCAATTCATATTACATGTATTAAGTATAATATTATTAATACTAACGAGCCTCATGGATTAAACAACTTGGGTATTTTGGTAATAATAGATATAAACAAATAAATAGAATTACATCACTCACCATTCAATGCATAACACAAACACTTCATGATAGCTCGTTGTCTCTTGAAAACATTAATATTCAAATATGACTCTAAGACAAGCATTTTTTTTTAATAAAAACTAACTCAAAAGTGTATGGAATAGTTATAATATTTAAATATAATTTAGCCCATATCAAATATCCCCACACTTAAATCTTTTTCGTCCCTGAAAAAGTTATTTGCACAGGATCATAATCGAGATATATAATAAACCCCACAACTCTTGATTTTTTTTTATTCAATATTCAAAAACCATCAAACACATTAATCACGATTGCCGAACACATGTCTACTTTAAACCCTGACAACTACATAGTTATCCACTTATTGGAATTTGCCTAATAAGATAAATCCGGTTGATTGCCAGGTATTGCTATCCACCTAAACCCGTGCCCTTTAATACTTACCAAGACAAGTAAAATGCGACAAGTTTATTAGTTTATATGATCTAGTGGGACCCACAACTAAAACAATTTTTATTCATATGGTTTTACCAGAACCGAACCACCCCAACTTGACTTAAACCTTATATCTAGTTGATCAAAACTTTTTATGCCATTTTTTTAAGAATAGCTAATGACGATCAAGGATATTGTTTATCCACGAA